>NC_086342.1:44636454-44936454 GCF_032445375.1 Bacillus rossius redtenbacheri | reverse complement strand
GAAGATTTTCTCGCACGGTGGTTGGCCGGTTCTTGCACGCTCGGCTCAGGCGGAACGTGACAATTTTTCGTGCGTGCAGCCGGCGTTCATCGATTTATAAGACGCTATTATGTCAAAAAAATACATTTTTAAAACAATGATCTGCTTGTAAACTTGGTTTATCTACATACTAACGAGCATGCAGAAACATGATCAATTAAAGAAATACGTTCGACTGATATCAGTATCCATATAAGAATATTAAAAAAAAAGTTAAAACCATGCTCTTGTCTCCACATTATCTCCTACACCAAAACTACTACACTTTACGAAACACGTCGGTCACAAATTATCCAGACATATCTTCCTAAATTTGCGGACTCTGAGATAACTTACTTTGGACCTGAATATTAAAAAGAACATTCTTGGTGTGTATTTAACTGTTTAGGTCCACAGCAAGAAGACGGTCGTTCAAATTAGCTTGGGCTTCTGGGTTGCAGCCGCGTCCTCGGCGAAATATTCACCGACGTTTCGGTCGACATTGCAGTCGCCATCATCAGGGAGCATCAGTGGTAGGTAACTGCTCCCTGATGACGGCGGCTGGAATGGCGGTGAATTGTTCGCCGAGTACGCGGCTACAACCCACGGAGGAAGGACTGGCTCACCGAGTACCGGGCCGCCGCGGGCGGGGTAGCCGCTGTACGTCATGACGTGCGCGTGGTCCGAGGTGACCACGACCAGGGTGTCGGAGCTGTTGGTGAGCTCCACCGCCAGCCGGACCGCCTCGTGCAGCTGCTCTGCCTCGTCCAGCGCCTTGTGCGCCCGGTTCTCGTGGTGGCCGTGGTCTATCCGTCCTCCTGCACACCCGGCACACCCCTCAGTGGGCCTTCTGCCGCGCGCACCCGGCACACCCCTCACAGTGTGCCGGCCGAGCGCTCTCCTCAAGTTCCCAAGGTGTACACAAACAAATCAATACTTCAGGTCATATTGCTTTGTAATAATTGTTTGGGCCCTTTCGTTATATCATATTAAATCTTTCTTAACCACGGTGTATTAGGGAAAATCCCTATCAAATGGAATTTATGGTTGGTATGCTTGCCTTCCACGAACAGGAAGAAACCTTCCGGGTTCTTCCGCAACATGGCGATGGCCACTGCTGTCATCTCGGGCAGGGTCGGCTCCGACCTGCTGTCGGCATCGAGGTGGTAGGCCATGTGATCAGCCTCGAACAGTCCTGCAAATAACGAAACGAAGGTGATAAAAAAACTATTTCAATGCCGTGCCACATCAAGTAGCCCTCTTAAATGACTCGCCATCAGAATCCCACTATTTAACACTCGTGCCCAATGTGAAAGGGGGTAGTAAAGCGCCGCCACTGATAATCGGATTAAGCGTGTAGCGGTAATGGAGGGCTGGGTGTTGCCTGTACCGTGCCTTACCCACAGGCAGATACGTGGGCTGACCTGCCAGCACCCTTGCTGTGATCCTCGTAACACTGCCCCCTCCATAAGCCTGTTCGTTCCCAAAAGGTAACAATGTGCTACTGTTGTCCATGCTACGGTGTCATCTTACACATCTGGCAGTTGTGCTGGATATGGACCACTTCTTGACAGCTGTACCACCCCGGTCTCACTCAAATCCTTTTGCGGCCACAGGTCTGCTTCGAGATTATTCTGGGCCTCGTTCTTCTGTATTTGTTGCATTTACCATCAGGCAGTTCTGTTGGGTGCGTTCCCATTCCATTCCGGGCACCTCAGTTGGATATGCCCTGGTCCCTGTCAGGCGAAGCACCGTGGGTGACTTTCTGCTCTTCGAACCTGTGGGTGTTTCTCCTCCTTAACTCCATTATCACACCACTGTCATTATCCCTTCGGTTTTCTTCCGTGATTCAGGCAGTGGTGGATAGACAATCCATCGTTCTCGACATGTGAAGCATAGTTGGCGATCCCTTTTTCTCCGAACCGGTAGAAGTTTTGCGTGATCAATCCTCTTATCATGATGTTGGCCTTCTTTCTTCAGCTTACTCCCACGATAAAGGCGATCCCTTTGGACATGCCTCCATTCGAGGCATGCAAAACACAGCGGGTATATCTCCTTTTATTCGAACTAGTAGAATCTTTTCCTGTTAAGTCCGGTTACCACAATATTAACCTTTCGTCGGTTTACTCCTACTATTTGGGCAGTCGCGTTGGACTTGCCACCGTTCTCGAAATGCAAATCTTCATGGGCGACCTTCAGGCCTCTAAAGCTGTGAACTATTCAACACTTTTCTTTATGCCCCATGGATATTTCCTTCATAAGTACTGGAACCGGCATTCACATCGTTGTAAAGTTCTATCACAGCTCGCCTTGCTGAGATGCTCTTGTGTCTTGAGGCAGTGGATCACAGCTCATCTTGTGGTGGGCCAAACGAAGGGTTTGCTGAATCTACGTATCTCTGAGTCCATCTATAAATGCACTAGTGGCTAGCTGCTGTCGGATCTCTGCAAGGGGCTCTGGATAGGCAAGGTGCACAAGCTTCTAGATTTTTGTCTATAATTTCTTAAGTGTTTCTGAAGATGCATTCACACCCCACCCATATGTCTGTTGCCAAACCTTAGTTCTAAGGCTTCCACCAACACTGAATATCGCCTCTGGTTCGGAACTGGTACGGTCTTCAGCAGCTCGAGTGGAGTTCCTCGAAGGGCCAAGACGAGTGTTGTAACTTTCTCTTCATCACTCCATCCATTAGATTTCTCATCTGCCTCAACTGTTGCCTGTATCATGCCCATGAAAATTATTCTTCGAAAGTGGGTGCTTGAATTTTGGGTGGCCATTAGTAGAGCCTTCCATCTTTACCTCCCCTGAGACATTCTTTCGGCTGGAAGCACCTTCTGCTTCTTCAGCAACGTCATTCCTCGGTTGCAGCTTCTACATGCCATTTGGTTGACTGTTAAAGCCACATGAGCTATTGTGCCACTATGTCTTCTTGTTCAGTTAACTATTGCCCCTGTTGGGCAAGTTGCTCTTCTTGTTGTACGAGATACTGCCCCAAACACTGTACTTTAACTTCATACTGTACGCTGGTTTCGTCCATTTTCTTCTTCATTTCTTCTTGAACAGCCACTTGTTCTCTCCGAATGTCTTCTTGCGCCACCACCAGCCAGTTTAACATATTTTAAGGAGCTTTTTTTTCATTTATCTTGGCTCTTCTTCATTTCGTCAAAATTAAATCTTCATAGCATTCTTCGCTATTTTGAGCTGTTCCTTATTTCATTCTTCATTTCATAATGGCTATTCTACATTTTATTCTCCATTCCCTCCAGGCTACCTTCCATTTTCTTATTGTTACTTTTCTCCTGGTCATTCTTTATTTCTGCCAAGAAAGCCATTATGTTCATAATTTCGTCGACCACTATCTTCCTCGCCAACATACACTGACGATGTAACTATCACTTATTTACTATTAACTACACTCGAATTTCATCATGACCTATACTATACTTCTACACAAAACTAACACTAATTTTATAACATTTTAAACTAATTACAAATCCTAGCATTAACTTTATTCTTAAATAGTTAAATTCTAATTTTTTATTTTTTATTATTTTTTATTTTCAAAAATTGGTCCGAAGTATATTAATTAGGGCTATCCTTACTTCTGACACTAAATGTTACGAGATAGGAAACAGGTCCTGAAATGAAAGCCCAATTAATTAATTAATTGCAATTTTATTCATTTGGTGAATGAACCCTTGGCGAGCGATAGCGGGCGGCGAGAAATTAGCTTCGTGCGCGGAGACTGGTGCATATTGGGACGGCATGCGTGCGGACTAGTGAGTAGCGCGAGGCAGTGTGACGGGACAGAGGTGAACGGTAAGAGACGAACGGTAGGAATAGCCACTGTCGAGCCGACAAAGGGTGCGAATAATTTAAAAAGTTTGTAAATTAAGACAAAGTGTGATTATTAGTTGATAAATATCCTTTACATGCCTGTTTTCCCACTCGTAACACTAGGTTTCATTTACCATAACCATTTGACCATTGGATCTCCATTCCTATTGCATCACCTCATATCACACAACACAACGCTACTGGCCGAATGAGTGGACACCGAGATGCTGTGGGGGCAGGCACGCACCCAGCAGGTAGTCGGTGGCGGCCACGTCTACGTCCAGCAGGCCGCGCCGGTCCCACGCGTAGTGGCTGGAGGCGCCTCGCAGGTCCTTGTCGTCCTGCCACTCGGCCACCAGGTCCGCCCCGTCCAGCCGCGACCCGCGCCTGCCCTCCTCGTCCACCGTCGACCTCGGCCTGAAGCACCGCCTGCCGCCGCCCAGCACCACCTGCACAGCACCCTCTGCCTCCTGCACCAACACCATCTCAAGAGAGAGACCAGCGAGACGGGAGCGGACGTTTTGACGCAACACGGACTGGGACTGCGGTTCCGGCCCAGTCTCCCCTTAAATACTTACGGGGAAAATGGAGATGAGGGTTTTTAATGGGTGGACCATCATGTGTCATCCCTCAAGGTGGTACTCTATATAAAAAAACAAGTGCGTGGCCGAGGCGCTCACCTCGAAGTTATGGCCCGGCGAAGAGCGCACCAGCTGCTGGGCGATGTCGGGACAGCGGGCCGGGTCGACGCCGTCGCGCGCCACCTCGGCGTCGCTCTCCCAGTCCCGGTTGGCGGTGTGGGCGTAGGCGCCGGCGGGGGAGGCGTGCGTGACCCTCGTGGTGGTCACCAGGCCCGTCGCCTTGCCCGCGTCCTGCGCAGAGCACCTGCTAGCCGGGCGGCGGACACATGACCTTCCGAGACCGCTATTGTTGGTGGAAACAATGGGGCATCCTAGATGTCTGATGGAAACCTGGCAGGAGTTCAAGAAAACCTTCCAAAACATTGTGGCTGGCGGAAAAAACAGGGCATCTAAGATGTTTGATGGAAACCTGGCAGGAGTTCAACAAGACCTTCCAAGACATTGTGGTTGGTGTAAACAATGGGGCATCCTAGATGTCTGATGAAAACCTGGCAGGAGTTCAACAAGACCTTCCAAGACATTATGGTGGGTGGAAACAATGGGGCATCCATAAGACCCGATGGAAACCTGAAAGACTGGCAACATAGAGTTCAAAAAGACCGGAAATTTTATGATGGGTGGAAACATTAGGACATTCGAGATGCCTGATGACAACCTAGCATTCTGACAACATGGAGTTTAAAAAGACCTACGGAAATGATATGGTGGGTGGAATGAATGGGGCAACCAAGATGTCTGATGAAAACCTGAAATACTGACAATATTGAGTTCAAAAAGACCTTCGGAAACTTTATGGTGGGTGGAAACATTAGGACAGTCTAGATGCCTGATGAAATCCTGGAAGACTAACAACGAGGAGTTTTTAAAATACCTTCGGAAACTTTTCGATGTATACATTTACAATATACACAATTTTAAAACTGTGGCCATAACTGTAAATGTGACATGGACATATTTCGTTACTTATAAGGTTTCCTATGTATTCCATTAACAATAGTGAAACTCGAGCTGCTCGTCCCCTTGCCTTGCTCTACCTTTCGCCGGCCCTGGGACGGAAAAAAGGGAGGCGGGAGACATATCCCCATCGAAATTCTAAAATAAAGTAGTATAATTCTCAGCAAAAAGTGGAAAGGCAGTGAAAGCAAGCAGCGGGAAAGGCTGGCGGCAGGGCGCAGCGGCGAGAGAGAGAGAGAAGGGGGGGACACACACCTGCGCCCACTGGAACACGGATGTCACGTGGGTGGATGAGTTCCTCTGCGCGCGACAGTCCTTCCTGGCGACCCGAGCGCTCACGCCCAGCGTGCCGTAGTTGGCCTTCACGCCGCACAGGTAGGCCGTGGCCGAGCAGGCAGAGTCCGCCACCGGCGAGTCCACGCAGTACGTCTGCGGCACACGTCACACGTCACATTGCACACGCTTAACGAGCAGGCCGTGTGCCGTGTCCACCATCAGTGAGTCCATGCAGTATGTCTGCGGCACACGTCACACACTACAAGTCGCATATCCAAGTTAAATACCCTCTTGCAGTTTTAATACGAAGGCCGTTTATTTTTTAATCTCCGATAAAGTACAAAAAACAAATTTACTTACCATAAAAATATTGTTCACCAAAGTTCAGCAGAGTCTTACTTATTTCTCTACATAATCGTCAAAACGTACGTCATATCGTAACACAATCTTCTCGATATTTCTTCAAAGTATTCAGCCGCCAGTGAATAGAGATACAGGGCCAGCGCCTGGGTCTCCCTCTGCCTCACGACGCCGCTGTGAGACGGGTGGACTAATCGCGCGGCGCACTGGCTCCCGCGTCTAGACTTAGCCCTGTATCTCTGTTCACTGGTGGCTGACTTCTTTGAATTAGGATCGAAAACCTTTTGTTATGATATGACAAATGCTTCGATCGTTTTGGCGATTATATAGAAAAGTAAGTAATACCCTGCTGAATTTTTGGTGATAAAATTTTTATGTTGTGTATTTTTTTTGATAGCTCATCGGAGGTTAAAAAAAAGCCCTTGTATGTATTAGGCTTAACTATTTTGCTTTAATATTTCGTGCTTTTGCTCATTATTTTCAATAAATTCTTAATATTAACATATTTAATTGTTTAAATAAAAGGTTTTTTTTTTATTTTAACCAAATCCTTATTTAATGGTATTTATGAATTTAGAGGCAAATTATAGTGCGAGTCCTATAATGTACTGAAAACATGTCATGTACAGTTGTAGATTTACCATTTGTTTGTAAACTTCTTTTGAACCTCTTAATTTTAATTGTATCATAAATAAAATAATATGCGTTACGTTTTCCAGAAAAAAATTAGAAATACAAGTTTTCAGTTTTTTTGGTGAACAAATCTTTATTTATTAGGAATGATATTATAAAAAATAAGGGTTTAAACATAAGGCCAAATCCGAAAGGTTAATCTAAACTTGCATACCACATGATTTCATGCTTCACTATATGCTAGGACTGACATAAAAACCTTCATTTAAGTACATAAAAACATAATTAAGGACTAGTTTTATAAAACAATATTTTTTACAAACAATTAAATATGGTTTATTTAAAAAGTATTAAAAATCAAGTGAACAAAAAAACCGAAATATTATAAAAAAGATTGGTTGTCTGTAAAGTCGGTTTACGGACGATAGTTTAACGTGACAACGTCATAACAAAATATTGATGAAATGATTGCATAATTTTATAAATAAAATTGAATAATTTTACTGAATTATCACTATTTTGTATGGATACAAAGACGGAGTGAAATGAAATCTACAATTTATTTGATAAATTTACTTTTATTTGCACTCATTAATTCAAATATGTTTATTACTTTAACGAACAGAGTATTTTAACTATAACTTTTATACATGTTTGCTATTTAACTTCAAGATCGTCGAGAATATTTTACGCTTTTTCGCGATTACACATTTAACGACGAAGTTTGTTCGTCGTGAAATTAAACGTAGAATTTAATAAAAATGTCCTTTCTGTTAATAAAATAAGTATTAGTAAGTTTAAGAAAGAATTTCTGCTTTAATCTCCAACCCAGACGCTCGTGGTGCGCTGGGGCCGAGATTAAAATTCGTCCAGAATATTTTACGATTTTATGTCTTCCAGTGCTCAAAATGATATGCAATTGTGGCCCCGGGCACGAAATTGTATTTATAATTCATTAATAATAACGCCCATCGCGATAAACAAAGGAAAATATGTATTAACGAGTGCCTGGTTGCCGCGGAAGCGGTTAGATAGCGCGATTTTTTCGGATCGCGTTCGTCACCATAGATGACAGCACCGTAGGGGAATAATATTATTTCGTTTTTATAATACGATTTTATAAAAAATACGCATCCCAAATACACCAAACTTATTTATAATGTGTTACACTATTTTTTTAAACATTGTGCAAAAGATCCCGTGTGTAATTTGAATTATTATGTGTAACTGTAAAACACCATTGTTCGTACAAAAACGTATTTGAAAATTCAACATTACTTTTAAATAACCGTACCGATTGTGTTGAAAATCGGTGGAGGATCGTTAAATTACATAATATTAATAATTCAAACGACGAAAAAATGATTGAAAAGTCAAATCGTTTGATGTTTTAATCGAGTGAAAGAGAGATGCGGCGCAAGCGAACAATGAGCGTAACGGGACACATCGTAGTGGGACAATGTGCGATACGGGACACTTTTTCGTGCGTTCAGCCGGCGTTCATCGATTTATTGGACGTTGTCACGTCAAAAAATAATTTGAGTACTACCCCCAGTAACAAGACAGCCTAAAATGTGGACATAACACAATTCAGCTAAATATGTACTAATGTGCACTTCCATCCTAAGGAAAAACACAACCCACTACCATCATAAACACGGAAATTCTGTGCTATCCTGAAAATATGCCATAGCGCATCAGTGATATCGGATAAAGATTATTACTCTAGATTTCTCACGGTAAGGTAACTGCTCATACAACAGTCCTCATACAACAACTCCCCTGAGAGCCAACTCTTCTGGCCGACGTGCAGCCTGGAAGGTCCTGAACTGTGAGCACTCTTGCTGTGGACAGTGCAGCACGTACCTTGGAAAGGCCGGTGTAAGGACTGACGTGCAGCCTGGAGGGTCCTGAAATGTGAGCACTCTTGCTGTGGACAGTGCAGCATGTACCTTGGACAGGCCGGTGTAAGGGAATTGCTCGAACAAAAACTCCCCTGAGAGACAACTCTTCTGGCCAACGTTGAGCCTGGAGGGTCCTGAACTGTGAGCAATTATGTTGTGGACAGTGGAGTACGTACCTTGGAAAGGCCGGTGTAAGGACTGACGTTGAGCCTGGAGGGTCCTGAACTGTGAGCACTCTTGCCGTGGACAGTGGAGCACGTACCTTAGACAGGCCGGTGTAAGGACTGACCTTGAGCCTGGAGGGTCCTGAACTGTGAGCACTCTTGCCGTGGACAGTGGAGCACGTACCTTTGACAGGCCGGTGTAAGGACTGACGTTGAGCCTGGAGGGTCCTGAACTGTGAGCACTCTTGCTGTGGACAGTGCAGCATGTACCTTGGACAGGCCGGTGTAAGGACTGACGTTGAGCCTGGAGGGTCCTGAACTGTGAGCACTCTTGCCGTGGACAGTGGAGCACGTACCTTGGAAAGGCCGGTGTAAGGACTGACGTGCAGCCTGGAGGGTCCTGAACTGTGAGCACTCTTGCCGTGGACAGTGGAGCACGTACCTTGGACAGGCCGGTGTAAGGACTGACGTTGAGCCTGGAGGGTCCTGAACTGTGAGCACTCTTGCTGTGGACAGTGGAGCACGTACCTTGGACAGGCCGGTGTAAGGACTGACGTTGAGCCTGGAGGGTCCTGAACTGTGAGCACTCTTGCCGTGGACAGTGGAGCACGTACCTTAGACAGGCCGGTGTAAGGACTGACCTTGAGCCTGGAGGGTCCTGAACTGTGAGCACTCTTGCTGTGGACAGTGGAGCACGTACCTTGGACAGGCCGGTGTAAGGACTGGCGTTGAGCCTGGAGGGTCCTGAACTGTGAGCACTCTTGCTGTGGACAGTGGAGCACGTACCTTGGACAGGCCGGTGTAAGGACTGGCGTTGAGCCTGGAAAGTCCTGAACTGTGAGCACTCTTGCTGTGGACAGTGGAGCACGTACCTTGGACAGGCCGGTGTAAGGACTGACGTTGAGCCTGGAGGGTCCTGAACTGTGAGCACTCTTGCCGTGGACAGTGGAGCACGTACCTTAGACAGGCCGGTGTAAGGACTGACCTTGAGCCTGGAGGGTCCTGAACTGTGAGCACTCTTGCTGTGGACAGTGGAGCACGTACCTTGGACAGGCCGGTGTAAGGACTGGCGTTGAGCCTGGAGGGTCCTAAACTGTGAGCACTCTTGCTGTGGACAGTGGAGCACGTACCTTGGACAGGCCGGTGTAAGGACTGGCGTTGAGCCTGGAGGGTCCTGAACTGTGAGCACTCTTGCTGTGGACAGTGGAGCACGTACCTTGGACAGGCCGGTGTAAGGACTGACGTTGAGCCTGGAGGGTCCTGAACTGTGAGCACTCTTGCCGTGGACAGTGGAGCACGTACCTTAGACAGGCCGGTGTAAGGACTGACGTTGAGCCTGGAGGGTCCTGAACTGTGAGCACTCTTGCCGTGGACAGTGGAGCACGTACCTTAGACAGGCCGGTGTAAGGACTGACCTTGAGCCTGGAGGGTCCTGAACTGTGAGCACTCTTGCTGTGGACAGTGGAGCACGTACCTTGGACAGGCCGGTGTAAGGGAACTGCTCGAACGACAACTCCTGGCCCTCCCCTGAGAGCCCCCTCTTCTGGCCGATGTACAGCCTGGTGGCCGTCAGGGTCGGGATGGACATGCCGTCTCCCAGGAACAGGATCACGTTCTTGGCTCGACCCTCGATTCTCTCGGCGAACAGGTGTTGCTTCACGGTCTCCTGGGCCTTGTTGTTCCAGTACGCAGGGTCTAGGGAACAAGACAGCTCAGTTACACATCTGGACATGAGGGAGATACAAGTGTTTAACCATGTCTTGATATGAAGTACATGTTGATGAGGCTGAATTCCAAGTGTTCATGGGTCCGGAAATATTTTTTTTACAAATATTGCCTTTCATAACTCCGGATAAACCTGTTATGCGGAATACCATGTGGATAGGTAAATGATCTATAATACCATAATCCACAATATGTAAACAGTGGGAAAGGCACAAACACAGAAGTAATTGACAAATTTTTTATAAGCATGTCACACGAATGAGTGGAAATGATGGGTAAATTTTCTTGTAATATCCACAGTGAACACGGAAACATGGCGACCACACAATGCGACGTCGCCATGCCAGCAGGACGTACTCTTGTAATCCAGGAGACCATTATGCCTCACCTCTGTCTATCCAGTGGTTGCCAAACAGTCATTTGATAAATGTATGAACACAGAAACTGTGATGTCGCTCCATTGTGGGTGAAGTACATGTCTAGGATTATTGCCAATGGGACATATTCTAGCAGAGCAGGTAAATGTTTCCATGATACCTTATCCCACGGAGCCCTATGGAATAACATACCTAGGGCCTCAATGAACAGTTACCAACAATTTCGCACCACACATGGGCCGAGTAGCGTTTCTGAAAACTGGTTAGAAAAGTCGCGTGGTGATTCACATGTGCTCATATGCGCTGATTGTGAAAATTCACCATGTGACATCGCAGTGTACAGTCGCTTCGTCTGTAAATAGCAAAGTAATTTGGAAAATCATCTGGTGGACTGGGCCTGAACATGATGTTCAGGAGTACGGATGTTCCCTGATTGGCTGATGCTGTTCTACAAACATCTTCCTCTCCTGACTCTTTAGGGCTGTGCGTTCACGATACTTCCCCTCCGCTATCACCCTTTGCTATTCCATTCGTAGAATGGCCATTCGCCAGCTCTAAAGAAATGCAGAATCATTTCCAGACCTATGTTCATTTCTCCTGTCACCTCTGCATGTCCTGCGTTAGGACCCAGAGTTTTGACTAGTTTTTGAGATAAATCCTGTGCTTCAGTGCGAATTGGGCCTCACGTGTTGAGGAGTAAAGTGTGTTGTGTATTGTCTACACAGACAGTAAGGTGAAGAATGTATCACTGTAGGGTCTGGACATGTTAGGGAAAGAAATCTACGTGAGTAGGTGTTATGTCGCACGTGTGGGCATGAGGCGCTCTAAGACTGTAGAGGGCTTCGAACAACTTTCTCCGTAGCTCGCAAGAAGTAGAGCCGGTGACTCTCATACCACGAGAGTGACGTATTTGCAGTCATGTGGAAGGAAGACCCCGATGAAGGCAGAAGAGGTTAGAGTGTCGCGTCCGCTCGAAGGAAGCGAGAGATATACCATGCAGTGACTATTCTGGACTCATACACGTAAAGTTTCTATGTAGAACGGTTATGCACACAGAGTTAACACTACATGACCTTAAATATTAAAACGTCTCCACATCACCAAATGGGTACTTATGAAGCAGTAAGTGCTAGGAACTAGGGTTAAAACCACGATCTTTGTCCCATAAATGGGATATCTTTTCGATCTTATCAACCTAGAATTTCAGTGGAAAGAGAAGCACAGAGCTATAATTTTGTTCTCAAGACAGATGAATAAATATTGAGTAAATAATCTTTTCTGGATGTCAAGTTTAGGGAGAATTAAGTAAAGTGTAGTAATTAGATTCTTATTAAACCCCTAAAAGGGACCAACAGGGCAGTATCACTGCATTATTAACGCGTAGACTGAATATGTACGTGAATTGAGCGACGTTTTTTTACACTTTAATGTTAAGATCCCATTTATTTTTCACCCTACCTCATGTAAGATTTTTTTTCTCTGACAGATAACAAATAACATTTCAGAATTTTTATGAATTTGTATTCCTCGAGAAGCAATAATGAAGTCAAACTACTGATTTTGATTTTTAAAATAATGCATTTTTTAAAATTAATGGTTATTTTCAGCTGATTTATTCATATATTTTCATTATATTTTTAAATAATTTTTTAGGTGGTTGAAACGAAGACTCATAGTTTTCCCGCCTTCAAACATTGATGGAAGTATTCACTCCTTTTTAACAGCTAGCTCACTTGCTACGTAAAATTAACTTTAAAAATGATTACTCTTCTCATTCCTAGGAATGCTCTAAGTTTAAGTAACCTCCTTTCTAAAGTACCGAAATAATTAAATTTTAGAAGCTGCCACTGACAACGATGGATCATTATTTAGAGTGTGGTTCCAGTATGGCTTAGAAATCGCGTGCAACGTTATATGTAGCATTGGCTCATTTAAGTTAAGTATTTATGTAAATGGCCATTAAGGGGTTGAAACTCTATCAGAAATAACATCTACATTCTCAAGAGGATTGTGCAACTACAAAATGTAAAATTTAAAAAAAAAACTTCTTCATAAACTCATTCTGTGAAAATATAATATGTATGTAGTATTATAAAAATATGGTGCGCTTAAATAAATTAGATAAAAATTATTCCCGAATTGTAAAACATTCTGGTGATCCTTTGTTGTTTCGGAGAGATGAAGTGGAAGTCCGCCTGAAGGTATGCAGCCAGCCTTGCTGGAGGGAACAACAGGTGGTCTATACATCAGGCGTACCAAACGCCTCAGTCGGCACGGAGTGAGACTTCCTGCGAGAAGATTGGTTGAGCAGGTGACGGAGGGAGGTTCACAGCCAATAAGGGCGCAGGTATCGTGATCGGTCATTCCGGCTCAGGGAGGCAGGAGTTTATTCCGGTATTAACGCTCGAACTATTTCAAATTACTGTCGTTTATTCACTAAAATTACTCATAATGTATTTTTGGCTCTTAACAGTTCTACTGTTTACGTGATACAAAAATTAAATTACGTACAATTATAGATACAATTATAAAATCAGATTAATATGAATAGGAACTTAACTGCTAATTCTCCCGTAATAATAAAAAAATTTGTGAAGATTCAAAAATGAAAAAAAAAAAAAAATGTATTTAGAGGCCAACAGTTAGCAATTAGGTGATATTTCGATTAAAAAACAACAAAATCATGTTGTTAAAAAAACTTAAATTATAAGGTTGATTTTAAACTGTTAGGTGGCAGTTTAAAGTTGTTTATATCTAAGCTAACACCAGCAGCTTTACTCGCGCGAGAATTGTAACACGTTAAAAAAAAAATTCCAAACATCATTATGTAAAGCGATAATAAAATAAAAGGTATTTATAATGTTTATTTCATTACTAAACCTTTCATGGTGGGATTTCGAAACTAGTAAAAATACATCTGTGTCTGAATTCAACTTCATTGCAGGTTTATCTCGAGAAACGAACATTAAAAAATATGTTTGTACAACTTGGGGTCTGAAATGTTTTCAATTACTGTGCTATGTTTTTGAAGTCAGAGCTGAGTGACTGATAATGTTTTGCAGATAATAGAGAAAATTTTTAAGATGGAGCACTAAACGTCTGGATTATGTTAAATTGAATAATGTGCTATAGCCACCACAACATTTATTACTGTTATAAATTGATTTCGATGAAATAATTTTAGTTAACGCCATGAATTCCCATAAATATTTTGTTGGCACAAAAATAATAACAGTTTTCATTGTAATTATTTTACGTCAGCTATATGTTTTTCGGTGTTTGCACAACCATTTTTTAATTGATCATCATCCAGACGCTAATAATTGGTGTTTTTTTTTTGGTTTGTTTTCAAATACTTTTTGCATGATTAACTATAAACCAGATATTCAGCTGCCATTTCAAAGGAATTATCAGCCTTCTAAAGAATTTTAAACCATAACTCAAAATTATTTTTCTACCTACTTTTTAGTAATGAATTTTTAGCCAATCTTTGTAGGTCAACTCTGTTGATTTTAAATGTAGACAACGTTTGTCAATTTATATTTCCCGTTTCAGGGAAACAGATAAATAAACTTTGATAAAACCACACTAGCCTCATTTTCTGTCCATTAAGGAAAACATATAAAACTTTTACAAGTAACCTGTTTTCAATGCAAATTAAACAAAATATTGTCACGAATGTAAATTTGCTTACCTTTTTCAACATTGACGCTTCTTTTAATACGACTGCTTGCCACATTGTTGTTGGGATGCATAATCTCTCCACCTGGTTTGGAAAAGAAACCAAACGTAATTAATAACAAATAAAATTGTTTGATTGTTTAGTTCAAACATGACAGATAAATTACTGTTGCGAGTGGGGTAAACAAGTCCGAAAGTATAGCCCAATTAATGGAATATATTTTTATTTACTATGTAATATTTAGATTATTTTATAAGTTATACAAATTTAATTATATGTCCAAAAATTATTCACTCTTTCATTCAGTCCACAGTTTACTCTCCCTACTGGAGCTCTGCTCGACAGTTGCTCCCTCTACTGCTGGTCTCTTACCTCGCACCTCTGTGCCAGCACACTGCCTCGCACCACTCACACAACACTGTCCCGATGCACCAGTCTCCGCACACGAAATCCACCCCTCGTCGCTCGCTATAGTTCACCAAGTGGTCACTCTAGACACAGGACTACCGCAGTGGGACGGGGCGCTGTCTCTCCGGCAGTTGGGCAGACCGGCCTGCCTCGTCGCCTCGCCTCTAGCATCTTCGTAACAATACTTCAGTGAACAACTAGTTAAGCTTAGGTTTTGGTGAAAATCAATCCGTTGGCATTTTTGAGGACTAAAACGAGATTTTTTTTTATTAAAAACGGGAATTTTTTCCTTGAAATAGAGAAAAATTTATTTTCAAAATTTTCGTGGTTTTTTGAAGGAATTTTTTTTTCTCCTAAAACTGGTAATTTTGGTGCTTTTGGTAATTTTTTTGGCAAAATTTTGGATCATTTTTGGCAAATTTTGAAGGTCAAGGTCAAAGGTCAAGTTCATCCAAGATGGTGGTCGGTACCTCGGCACCTCAGCCTGAAGACTGTCTCAGGAGGTACTATTATATACTACTCACTAGGTATTATTCCATGCATATTGAAATGATTTCATTTGACAATAAAATATTTCACTTTTTCTATTAATAATCAATTAATTTTTTAGGGCCAAGTATAAACTTAGTAAACGTCGTAATATGTCAATCACAGAATAAACTGAATTTTTGTTTTGTTTTAGTTTATAAGGTCTAATGGCCAAATTCGTAGCTTACCGATATTTTGCAATAAATATTTTTTTTCAGTGCATGCATATCCCAAATCAAAAAAGCTGAAAGCTTCGAAGTGTTATCTGTATTGGTTTTTGCCGTCGCGAATGACAAGCTAAGACAAACGTGAGGACATGGGAAAAACAAAGATTGTAAGAATTATATTTCGAAACGCCGATCCTCCCTGGTTATCTGGTCGGGCGTGACGAAGTCGAACGCTGTTTGGAAGACATTGCACGAGGGAACGTGCCTGATCCGTTAAGTGGTTAATAATGGGCTCTTTTCCCGCTGCGTGAAAACGGCGAGCGACGTCGCTGGATGTCGGCCGTAGCCGTGACGTCAACACTTCCTCCTCTATGGCGTCGCGTCCAACATAACCTCAACACGAACACGCCCAGCCATATACCTCTTTAAAATTGCTTCCATACTGGGAGGCAATTAAAAATTAACGAATGATAACAAAATCGGGGGATACAGTTCGGTGTTTCAGCTACATATCTATCATCTCCATCCGAAATTTAATTGCACCACTGGATAGCTAAAGGATCAAAGAATTCGTTACGATAAGTGAGGACTGTGACGCATCGCGCGTGGTGGAGTGGGAAGCGCCGCCATTTTGTGGTCATTTTTCTGCGTTTCGAGATTTCCATTTAGTATAAGTTTTGACTCGGAGAACCTACGACGTTCGTTGGTTTCAATCGTCAGCTCTCGTCAAAATCTATCGATTTAATGTATAAAACATTAGTGTAAAATAGTTATAGTGAATATATATGGTTTTAAAATATTAAAATGTATAATCAATATCTAATATATAATGTCGGCCTATACGCGACTTCTTAGTGTTCAAACATGATTATAACATACATATAATAGCGCATTTTATATTTTGTATAGAAAATATTACCTGTTACGTACACGTATTCACGTACAACACATGGACGTGTCAATGACACAGCCATATCCCATTTTTGTTGTAGCCTACTTACTTTACTGTGTAAGTAATGCCGAAAAGGAATTTAAGTTTTTCAGCAGTAAATAAGTAAAAATGTATATAGACTAACAAACACATGGTCGCCAATAAAGCAGTCATTATAGCAAGAATGGCTGCAATAAAAACCTGGTTACAGTTTCATAAACAGATGTCTGGGTGAAGCAGTAAACAGGTAGTATATAAATGTATGTTCGGCTACCGGTGTCGGTGTCTGTGTCCGCCATCTTGGATTGTGGGATCACGGCGGCCATCTTGGACGACATCGACCTTTGACCTTGACATTCAAAATTTGCCAAAAATTGTCCCAAATTTGCCAAAAATTCATCCAAATTTCTAATTTCCTATGAAATAATCTGTTAAAATATTCTAAATAATTAAAAAAAAAAAATCCCTACTTCGGTGGAAAAATTCCCGTTTTGAGGGAAAATTTCACGGTTTAGTCCTCCAAAAAATTCAGCGGCTTGAAAATTCCCCAAAGCGGCTTAAATTCCTCATGGGCAAGACGCCCCAAGCCGCCGAGTTCATGACCTCAACCATTAAAATGTCATGGCCGTCGTTTAAAATTGTGACATACCAACCTTTTTCAATTATCATTTGGGTCACCCTCTTGAAAATCCGTGATTATTATCAGACAATCTTGGAAACATATAAAAATTTATTAATTAATAAATTTTTATTTATAAAAAGCACTTGGAGTCCTCGGTTCGAACTAGGTGAGGTCTAAAATTGCGATGAATCCTCTCTCCATGGAAACTACCAGAAGACTGATCTCCCACCACAAATGCCAAGGAATATATATCCCCAGCTAGTATGACGTCATGTTCACCATCTTGTAACTGTTGCTGGAGTCTGCCATCTTGGATCCGAAATATTGTTTTTGTATGAGAGAGTGCGCTACCGCCATGTTAGTTTAATTTTTACCCGCTAGTATATAGTAATTATTTATTGCCAGGGCACCTGCCATATTGACATTTTAGCGCCATTTCGGAAATTCGTAATTATTTGACTATAAAATCAGGAAATTTCATATTTAAAAAAATCTGCAATCAATATACTGATTTATTAGTTCAGTTCCTGTCAATGGTTTGATCCATAATCCAAAAAAAGGTAATTTTAGGTAATAAATAATTAATTCAATAATATATGACAAAAAATCCTTAAAGCAACTTAGGTTCCTAGTCTACCAGTTTCCAGTAAGCTTATGATGACATATTGACCGTCATCTTGAAATTCTCTAATTATTTGGCTAGAAATACGGAAAAAAATCCCAAAATTCATTAAATATTTACTAATTAATTTACTACTTAATTCAATGGATTACTGTCCTTGCTTCAAATCCTTGTTCAATGATAAAAAATAAAAATTTATTTCAATATCACTTCAATTTACTATTAAAGTGACAGGTTCAAGAAATAAAACAACAGAATTACAACAAAAATTGGTTGTCTGTAAAGTCGGTTTACGGACGATAGTTTAACGTGACAACGTCATAAAAAAACATTGATGAAATGATTGCATACTTTTTTGAATAAAATTGATTCATTTTTATTGAATTATCACTATTTTGTATGGATACAAAGAAGGAGTGAAATTAAATCTACAATTTAATTGATACATTTACTTTTATTTGCACTCATTAATTCAAATATGTTTATTACTTTAACGAACAGATTATTTTAACTATAATTTTTATACATGTTTGCTATTTAACTTCTTCCAATCTGTGTTATTCTGTTAAGGATAGGACGATGATAGGAAAAGTAGGAAACGAATGGGAGTGTTTCAAGTTTAATGTGCCTCGAAAAAGTCAAATAGATGGTTGTTTCAATCAAGTGGAAGAGAGATAGATGCGGTGCAAGCGTACAATGAGCGTAACGGGACAATGTGCGTAACGGGACACTTTTTCGTGCGTGCAGCCGGCATTCATCGATTTATTAGACGTTGTCACGTCAAAAATATTTAATTATACCTCCACTACTACAGAAACACTTGCAAAGTTAGCAATCTAATAAACAGTTAGTTCTGCATCGGCTTGAACTGACTAATACTTGCCTCCAATCGGTTTACTGAAGACAAATACTAGCCAAATACTTTACCTACGTAGTCTTTTTCTTCCCGACAGAGTTTGCCGATACTGTGTTAACTGATTCCTTCACATAGTCGGAATTGTAAATGGGAGTATTCACTGTCTTGAATGCCTACTTCTTCACTTGGCTCTCGAATGGATACGCTTTACCATACATGCAGTCCAGACACTAGTTATATTTAAAAGGTCCGTACGTTTCTACCTCATCAGTAATCTGAGATATAATCAAGAAAAGTACAAATGACTTTCGACGCGCTAAACGTATTTAGACAGTAGTAGTCTTTCAAGATTTCACTAAATGTAGATTGCGCTAAATGGAATCCACTATCAGTTATCTGTAATGCACCAAGCACAGACTTGTGTTTAGTGTCATGTCCAGAAGTTATCGCAATCGGTTACGGCCCATCTGCTTGTGTGCGTGTACGTTTACGAGTCTCCAACCTAAACCAATGAGTCGAAATGTCTGCAGGTAGTTTCACAGTAGGCACGTGGATTTCTCCTTTGCAGTTTTTCGCGTGTTTTCTCAAACTGTCAATACGAGTAAACCACACATGACACTCATCAGATCTAAACTTCATACGAGAAGGATTCTTCGTACATTTACTTCTCTCATGTCTTCGTGCATCATGGGAAAATGCGAACGACATATCTCAGTAGCAGTTCGATGAAGGCGAACCTTTCAGACCCAAACCAGATGACGTTGTTACTGCAGTTGTGCCAATTCCCGGTGCACTCTTATGCACATCGATGCATCGTTGTTGCAGCGAAACCTTTACTTTCTGCCGTACAGCACGACCTCTGCATGTCTTCAAGTGCGTTTTCATATTATCTTTTCTGGCAAACTGTTTATGTCATTTCTCACGGCCAAATATTATGCGAGGAGGATTCTTAGTACAGAATACAGGTTTAGTTTTATCGTTGGGTCAATCTGCACATCATTTAAATTTTGGCTTGTTCACTGTGAATTTATGTTTTCAGTTTTATTTCTTACTAGCCGGTAAGAACTATGAGGTGGTAGAATTTCCTCACTGCATCCTGTTAGGGCAGACTTAGATGAAGGAAAGAGTCTTTGGTGGACATTTGACACATCGTACAATTTTTTGTAAGGCACATTTTTTGAAGTGAAACAGTTTTGGGTGTGGTGGGAGAAAAATTTCAAGGCCGAATTTTAATGCAATTTTTTCGTGAAACATTGTTGTGAAACATTTTTTATTTCCTAACCTAACTTAAAGCTATGAGTGTTTTTGGGAGGGTTCCGGGTTAGGGAGGGAGACTAAGTGCGTCTCAGGCCGAAGCCCATACGCTCTAATCATGCAGGTTGTTGAGGTAGCATGCATCATGTGCTAGGAGGGGATTCGCCAGCCATGGAAGCGATTGGCGCCATGACTATCTCCCCTCACAGACTATACTAGACTAAGACTAGATAAGTTGGGCCCGGGTAAAACCTGCATGGACACATGGAAAACCCTGGGCACTTACATGCGGGATGCAAAAATTTAATGCATTAATAACAACCAGGTTGGTTACGGGAAACAGAAGGATGGTTCTGGAAGAACAGTTGGACAGAGTAGAAATAAACTACTAAGCAATGGGCGGGAACTTGGACATTGCTGTCCGCATCACATTGGGTGGCACTGGTTGTTTCGGGGGCGACTTTTGTCGTTTCCCGCCAGGCTGCCAGCCAGCCTAAACTAAATTAAGAAGGGAATTATATAGTAGGCCTGTGAATATAACATTATAATTAAACATTAAAATAAACAATAAAACATGTTTAATCCGGTAGCTTTTAAAAAATTTTAACGCTTTTTTCCCCGCGAGCTGGTGCATCGAGCCTGCACTCAGGAGTGGACATAGCCTCAGGTAGGCCCAAGTCGATCAGAGAAATTATCCAGTCCTCCATCGCGAGGCCCTAACCTCAGCAACTAGTAGTAATGTACTGTCGCGACAGCGGGCTCCACGTGGCTTAGTGCGACTCAGGTTGAACCCCGCCATGCTGCAGGGATAGCGACCCGCCTGCGCCTGACTTGCTGGCATCTAGTAGGGGAGTGTTAGGGCAGAGGGCGACACAGCGGGGTTTGAGCTTATTTTGAAGTGAGAAATAATTTTGTTAATTCGAGAATTATTTTTAGAAAATTGTTTCTCTCTCTCTCTCTCTCTCTCTCTCTCTCTCTCTCTCTCTCTCTGCCGTTTTACCCCTTACGACATACTTACAAGCCGAGGTTTGAATTGCCAAAGAGGTTTCACTTAGGCTATATCACATGTACTGAGTTACACGCGCTCATTTTTATATTTAAGTTGTGTAAAGTAAGAGTATTTATATATTTATTATTTTGTATAGTTGACAAGTTCTCTGAATACTTTTTCGTATTCCTCACAAATTTTACTTTAAACTATCATTTTTTTAACGCTGATGTAGAAATTTTTCACCAAAGAATCAAACTTTTGTCACACAAAATAGGCAGTTGTTAATGAAAATAACAGGCACATTTTTTGACGTGACAACGTCTAATAAATCTATGAACGCCGGCTGCACGCACGAAAAAGTGTCCCGTAACGCACATTGTCCCACTACGGATGTGTCCTGTTATGCTCATTGTACGCATGCGTGGCATCTCTCTTCCACTCGATATAAATGTTGAATAATCAAATACGTTTTTACGAACAATGGTGTTTTACAGTTACACATAATAATTCAAATTACACACGGGATCTTTTGCACAATGTTTTAAAAAATATTGTCACATATTATAAATAAGTTTGGTGTATTTGGGATGCGTATTTGTTATAAAATCGTGTTATATAAACGAAATAATATTATTCCCCTACCGTGCTGTGATCTACGGTGACGGACGCGAACCGAATGAATCGCGATAACAATCCGCTATCGCGGGAACCAGGCACTCCTTAATACATATTTTCCTTTCTTTATCGCGAGGGGCGTTATTATTAATGAATTATAAATAATATTTCGTGGCCGGGGCCACAATTGCATATCATTTTGAGCACTGGAAGACATAAAAACAAAAATATTCTCGACGTATTTTAATCTCTGGTTTTCATTGCTTATTACAACAACAATTTCGCCAATAAAGGTAAATTATTTTATATCGCTCTTTGCTAACCTGAACCTCCTAGCATTGCGACCGAGTCCGTGGCGTAACTCTGTTTTCATGCATTTCAATGTAACATTTTCATTGCTCTTTGCTAACCCATTACTCCTAGCATTGCTGCAGAGTCCGTGGCGCAAATATATTATTTTTGACTGCATCTTGGTGTTGGGTAAGCCATTTTCCTTCACGTCATCCTTAAAACACACCCATTCGTTTCCTACTTTTCCTATCATCGTCACACAGATTGGAAGAAGTTAAATAGCAAACATGTATAAAAGTTATATTTAAAATAATCTCTTAGTTAAAGTAATAAACATATTTGAATTAATGAGTGCAAATAAAAGTAAATTTATCAATAAAATTGTAGATTTCATTTCACTCATTTTATTTATCCATACATAATAGTGATAATTCAATTAAAATGATTCAATTTTATTCATAAAAGTATGCAATCATTTCATCAATGTTTTGTTATGACGTAGTCACGTTAAACTATCGTCCGTAAACCAACTTTACAGACAACCAATTTTTTTTAATAAGAATCGGATGTTATAAATGTATAAAAGTAAATGCGATAATGGTGCATTGTCGATCAGACTGGAAGACAGTGAATCGTAAAGAGGTTTTTTCATCTCATAATTCAAGAACGGAAGTTTTTTCGTCAACTTTGAGGGCGCGCAGCGCCCAGACCGTTGGAGGTGGAGGGCTCAAACATTTTTTCTGCACACCTTTCATCCTTCGTCTGTGCAGCGCCCCACCCTAAGACCCCCTCCCCCACAACCACTGGGAGGAGATAGAGTGAACAGAGGGGCATGTTTTCTAGATCTGTCACCGAGGAAGGCGCGCTCTAAGTCGCGTAACTTCCGTGCCGTTGGTCCGGGGGCCCAACGCTTTGGCACAGAGGTAGTACAGGATATTACCTCCAGACTTTTTCTTCGGATTTTGAAAATATCATCTCATAATTCAAGAACGGAAGTTTTTTCGTCAAATTTGAGGGCGCGCAGTGCCCAGACCGTTGGAGGTGGAGGGCTCAAACATTTTTTCTGCACACCTTTCATCCTTCGTCAGTGCAGCGCCCCACCCTAACACCCCCTCCCCCTCGCCAATGGGAGGTAATAGAGTGAACAGAGGGGCATGTTTTCTAGATCTGTCACCGAGGGAGGCGCACTCTAAGTCGCGTAACTTCCGTGCCGTTGGTCCGGGGGCCAAACGCTTTGGCACAGAAGTAGTACAGGATGGTACCTCCAGACTTTTTCTTCGGATTTTGAAAATATCATCTCATAATTCAAGAAAGGAAGTTTTTTCGTCGACATTGAGGGCGCGCAGCGCCCAGACCGTTGGAGGTGGAGGGCTCAAATATTTTTCTGCACACCATTCATCCTTCGTCTGTGCAGCACCTAACCCTAAGACCCCCTCCCACACAACCACTGGAAGGAGATAGAGTGAACAGAGGGGCATGTTTTCTAGATCTGTCACCGAGGGAGGCGCGCTCTAAGTCGCGTAACTTCCGTGCCGTTGGTCCGGGGGCCCAACGCTTTGGCACAGAGGTAGTACAGGATGGTACCTCCAGACTTTTTCTTCGGATTTTGAAAATATCATCTCATAATTCAAGAACGGAAGTTTTTTCGTCGAATTTGAGGGCGTGCAGCGCCACGACCGTTGGAGGTGGAGGGCTCAAACATTTTTTCTGCACACCTTTCATCCTTCGTCTGTGCAGCGCCCCACCCTAACACCCCCTCCCCCTCGCCAATGGGAGGTAATAGAGTGAACAGAGGGGCATGTTTTCTAGATCTGTCACCGAGGAAGGCGCGCTCTAAGTCGCGTAACTTCCGTGCCGTTGGTCCGGGGGCCAAACGCTTTGGCACAGAGGTAGTACAGGATGGTACCTCGACACTTTTTTTCGGATTTTGAAAATATCATCACATAATTCAAGAATTGAAGTTTTTTCGTCGACTTTGAGGGCGCGCAGCGCCCAGACCGTTGAAGGTGGAGATCTCAAATATTTTTTCTGCACACCTTTCATCCTTCATCTGTGCAGCGCCCCACCCTAAGACCCCCTCTTCCCCAACCCCTGGGAGGAGATAGAGTGAACCGAGGAGCATGTTTTCTAGATCTGTCACCGAGGAAGGCGCGCTCTAAGTCGTGTAACTTCCGTGCCGTTGGTCCGGGGGCCAAATGCTTTGGCACAGAGGTAGTACAGGATGGTACCTCGAGACTTTTTTTTTCGGATTTTGAAAATATCATCTCATAATTCCAGAACGGAAGTTTTTTCGTCGCAATTGAGGGCGCATAGCGCCCAGACCGTTGGAGGTGGAGGGCTCAAAATTTTTTCTACACACCTTTCATCCTTCGTCTGTGCAGCGCCCCACCCTAAGACCCCCTCCCCCTCAAACCCTGGGAGGAGATAGAGTGAACAGAGGGGCATGTTTTCTAGATTTGTCACCGAGAAAGGCGCGCTCTAAGTCGCGTAACTTCCGTGCCGTTGGCCCGGGGGCCAAATGCTTTGGCACAGAGATAGTACAGGATGGTATATCGAGACTTTTTTTTCGGATTTTGTAATTATCATCTTATAATTTAAGAACGGAAGTTTTTTCGTCGACTTTAAAGGGCGCGCAGCGCCCAGACATTTGGAGGTGGAGGGCTCAAATATTTTTTCTGCACACCTTTTATCCTTCCTCTGTGCAGTGCCACACCCTAAGACCCCCACCCACTTAACCCCTGGGAGGAAATAGAGTGAACAGAGGGGCATGATTTCTAGATCTGTCACAGATGAAGGCGCGCTCTAAGTCGCGTAACTTCCGTGCTGTTTGTCCAGGGGGCCAAACGCTTTGGCACAGAGGTAGTACAGGATGGTACCTCCAGACTTTTTCTTCAGATTTTGAAAATATCATCTCTTAATTCAAGAACGGAAGTTTTTTCGTCAAATTTGAGGGCGCGCAGTGCCCAGACCGTTGGAGGTGGATGGCTCAAACATTTTTTCTGCACACCTTTCATCCTTCGTCTGTGCAGCGCCCCACCCTAACACCCCCTCCCCCTCGCCAATGGGAGGTAATAGAGTGAATAGAGGGGCATGTTTTCTAGATCTGTCACCGAGGGAGGCGCGCTCTAAGTCGCGTAACTTCCGTGCCGTTGGTCCGAAGCCCAAACGCTTTGGCACAGAGGTAGTACAGGATGGTACCTCCAGAATTTTTCTTCGGATTTTGAAAATATCATCTCATAATTCAAGAACGGAAGTTTTTTCGTCGAATTTGAGGGCGTGCAGCGCCACGACTGTTGGAGGTGGAGGGCTCAAACATTTTTTCTGCACACTTTTCATCCTTCGTCTGTGCAGCGCCCCACCCTAAGACCCCCTCCCCCACAACCACTGGGAGGAGATAGAGTGAACAGAGGGGCATGTTTTCTAGATCTGTCACCGAGGGAGGCGCGCTCTAAGTCGCGTAACTTCCGTGCCGTTGGTCCGAAGCCCAAACGCTTTGGCACAGAGGTAGTACAGGATGGTACCTCCAGAATTTTTCTTCGGATTTTGAAAATATCATCTCATAATTCAAGAACGGAAGTTTTTTCGTCGAATTTGAGGGCGTGCAGCGCCACGACCGTTGGAGGTGGAGGGCTCAAACATTTTTTCTGCACACTTTTCATCCTTCGTCTGTGCAGCGCCCCACCCTATGACCCCCTCCCCCACAACCACTGGGAGGAGATAGAGTGAACAGAGGGGCATGTTTTCTAGATATGTCACCGAGGAAGGCGCGCTCTAAGTCGCGTAACATCTGTGCCGTTGGTCCGGGGGCCAAACGCTTTGGCATAGAGGTAGTACAGGATGGAACCTCCAGAATTTTTCTTCGGATTTTAAAAATATCATCTCATAATTCAAGAACGGAAGTTTTTTCGTCAAATTTGAGGGCGCGCAGTGCCCAGACCGTTGGAGGTGGAGGGCTCAAACATTTTTTCTGCATACCTTTCATCCTTCGTCTGTGCAGCGCCCCACCCTAACACCCCCTCCCCCTCGCCAATAGGAGGTAATAGAGTGAAAAGAGGGGCATGTTTTCTAGATCTGTCACCGAGGGAGGCGCGCTCTAAGTCACGTAACTTCCGTGCCGTTGGTCCGGGGGCCAAACGCTTTGGCACAGAGGTAGTACAGGATGGTACCTCCAGACGTTTTCTTCAGGTTTTTGAAAATATCATCTCATAATTCAAAAAAGGAAGTTTTTTCGTCGACATTGAGGGCGCGCAGCGCCCAGACCATTGGAGGTGGAGGGCTCAAATATTTTTCTGCACAACTTTCATCCTTCGTCTGTGCAGCTCCCCACCCTAAGACCCCCTCCCCCACAACCACTGGGAGGAGATAGAGTGAACAGAGGGGCATGTTTTCTAGATCTGTCACCGAGGGAGGAGCGCTCTAAGTCGCGTAACGTCCGTGCCGTTGGTCCGGGGGCCCAACGCTTTGGCACAGAGGTAGTACAGGATGGTACCTCCAGACTTTTTCTTCGGATTTTGAAAATATCATCTCATAATTCAAGAATGGAAGTTTTTTCGTCGAATTTGAGGGCGTGCAGCGCCACGACCGTTGTAGGTGGAGGGCTCAAACCTTTTTTTCTGCACACCTTTCATCCTTCGTCTGTGCAGCGCCCCACCCTAAGTCCACCTCCCCCACAACCACTGGGAGGAGATAGAGTGAACAGAGGGGCATGTTTTCTAGATCTGTCACCGAGGGAGGCGCGCTCTAAGTCGCGTAACTTCCGTGCCGTTGATCCGGGGGCCAAACGCTTTGGCACAGAGGTAGTACAGGATGGTACCTCCAGACTTTTTCTTCGGATTTTGAAAATATCATCTCATAATTCAAGAACGGAAGTTTTTACGTCAAATTTAAAGGCGCGCAGTGCCCAGACCGTTGGAGGTGAAGGGCTCAAACATTTTTTCTGCACACCTTTAATCCTTCGTCTGTGCAGCGCCCCACCCTAACACCCCCTCCCCCTCGCCAATGGGAGGTAATAGAGTGAACAGAGGGGCATGTTTTCTAGATCTGTCAACGAGGGAGGCGCGCTCTAAGTCGCGTAACTTCCGTGCCGTTGGTCTGGGGGCCAAACGCTTTGCCACAGAGGTAGTACAGGATGGTACCTCCAGACTTTTTCTTCGGATTTTGAAAATATCATCTCATAATTTAAGAACGGAAGTTTTTTCTTCAAATTTGAGGGCGTGCAGCGTCACGACCGTTGGAGGTGGAGGGCTCAAATATTTTTTCTGCACACCTTTCATCCTTTGTCTGTGCAGGGCCCCACCCTAAGAATCCCTCCCCCTCAATCCCTGGGGGGAGATAAAGTGAACAGAGGGGCATGTTTTCTAGATTTGTTACCGAGGAAGGCGCGCTCTAAGTCGCGTAACTTCCGTGCCGTTGGTCCGGGGGCCAAACGCTTTGGCACAGAGGTAGTACAGGATGGTACCTCGAAACCTTTTTTTCGGATTTTGAAAATATCATCTCATAATTCAAGAATTGAAGTTTTTTCGTCGACATTGAGGGCGCGCAGCGCCCAGACCGTTGGAGGTGGAGATCTCAAATATTTTTTCTGCACACCTTTAATCCTTCGTCTGTGCAGCGCCCCACCCTAAGACCTCCTCTTCCCCAACCCCTGGGAGGAGATAGAGTGAACCGAGGAGCATGTTTTCTAGATCTGTCACCGAGGAAGGCACGCTCTAAGTCGTGTAACTTCCGTGCCGTTGGTCCGGGGGCCAAACGCTTTGGCACAGAGGTAGTACAGGATGGTACCTCCAGAATTTTTTTTCGGATTTTGAAAATATCATCTCATAATTCAAGAACGGAAGTTTTTTCTTCGAATTTGAGGACGTGCAGCGCCACGACCGTTGGAGGTGGAGATCTCAAATATTTTTTCTGCACACCTTTCATCCTTCGTCTGTGCAGCGCCCCACCCTAAGACCCCCTCTTCCCCAACCCCTGGGAGGAGATAAAGTGAAACGAGGAGCATGTTTTCTAGATCTGTCACCGAGGAAGGCGCGCTCTACGTCGTGTAACTTCCGTGCCGTTGGTCCGGGGGCCAAATGCTTTGGCCCAGAGGTAGTACAGGATGGTACCTCGAGACTTTTTTTTCGGATTTTGAAAATATCATCTCATATTTCCAGAACAGAAGTTTTTTCGTCGCCATTGAGGGCGCATAGCGCCCAGACCGTTGGAGGTGGAGGGCTCAAATATTTTTTCTGCACACCTTTCATCCTTCGTCTGTGCAGCGCCCCACCCTAAGACCCCCTCCCCCTCAACCCCTGGGAGGAAATAGAGTGAACAGACGGGCATGATTTCTAGATCTGTCACCGATGAAGGCGCGCTCTAAGTCGCGTAACTTCCGTGCCGTTTGTCCAAAGGGGTTAAAAGCTTTGGCACAGAGGTAGTACAGGATGGTTTTTCGAGACTTTTTTTTCCGGATTTTGAAAATATTATTATTTCATAATTCAAGAACGGAAGTTTTTACGTCGACTTTGAGGGCGCGCAACGCCCAGACCGTTGGAAGTGGAGGGCTCAAATATTTTATCTGCACACCTTTGATCCTTTGTCTGTGCAGCGCCCCACCCTAAGACCCCCTTCTCCTCAACCCCTGGGAGGAGATAGAGTGAACAGAGGGGCATGTTTTCTAGATCTGTAACCGAGGAAGGTGCGCTCTAAGTTGCGTAACACCCTGCCGTTGGTCCAATGGCCAAACGCATTGGCACAGAGGTAGTACAGAATGGTACCTTGAGACTTTTTTTGCGGATTATGAAAATATCATCTCATAATTCAAGAACGGAAGTTTTTTTGTAGAATTTGAGGGCGCACAGCGCCCAGACCGTTGGAGGTGGAGGGCTCAAATATTTTTTCTGCACACCTTTCATCCTTCGTCTGTGCAGCGCCCCACCCTAAGACACCCTCCACCTCAACCCCTGGGAGGAGATAGAGTGAACAGAGGGGCATGTTTTCTAGATCTGCCACCGAAGAAAGCGCGCTCTAAGTCGCGTAACTTCCGTGCCGTTGGTCCGGGGGCCAAACGCTTTGGCATAGAGGTAGTACAGGGTGGTATCTCAAGAATTTTTTTTTCGCATTTTGAAAATATCATCTCATAATTAGAGATCGGAAGGTTTTTCGTCGAATTTGAGGGCGCCCAGCGCCCAGACCGTTGGAGGTGGAGGGCTCAAATACTTTTTCTGCACACCTTTCATCCTTCGTCTGTGCAGCTCCCCAACCTTAGACCCTCTCCCCCTCAACCACTGGGAGGAGATAGAGTGAACAGAGGTACATGTTTTCTAGATCTGTCAGCGAGGGTGCCGTGCTCTAAGTCGCGTAATTTCCGTGCCATTAGTCCGGAGGCCAGAAGCTTTGGCACAGAAGTAGTACAGGATGGTACCTCGAGACTTTTTTTTCGGATTTTGAATATATCATCTCATAATTCAAGAACGGAAGTTTTTTGTCGACGTAAAGGAAGCGCGCAGCACCCAGACCGTTGGAGGTGGAGGGCTCAAATATTTTTTCTGCACACCTTTCATCCTTCGTCTGTGCAGCTCCCCAACCTTAGACCCTCTCCCCCTCAACCACTGGGAGGAGATAGAGTGAACAGAGGGACATGTTTTCTAGATCTGTCACCGCTGGAGGCGCGCTCTAAGTCGCGTAACTTCCGTGCCGTTGATCCGGGGGCCAAACGCTTTGGCACAGAGGTAGTACAGGATGGTACCTCCAGACTTTTTCTTCGGATTTTGAAAATATCATCTCATAATTCAAGAACGGAAGTTTTTTCGTCAAATTTGAAGGCGCGCAGTGCCCAGACCGTTGGAGGTGGAGGGCTCAAACATTTTTTCTGCACACCTTTCATCCTTCGTCTGTGCAGCGCCCCACCCTAACACACCCTCCCCCTCGACAATGGGAGGTAATAGAGTGAACAGAGGGGCATGTTTTCTAGATCTGTCACCGAGGGAGGCGCGCTCTAAGTCGCGTAACTTCCGTGCCGTTGGTCTGGGGGCCAAACGCTTTGCCACAGAGGTAGTACAGGATGGTACCTCCAGACTTTTTCTTCGGATTTTGAAAATATCATCTCATAATTCAAGAACGGAAGTTTTTTCTTCAAATTTGAGGGCGTGCAGCGTCACGACCGTTGGAGGTGGAGGGCTCAAATATTTTTTCTGCACACCTTTCATCCTTTGTCTGTGCAGGGCCCCACCCTCAGAATCCCTCCCCCTCAATCCCTGGGGGGAGATAAAGTGAACAGAGGGGCATGTTTTCTAGATTTGTCACCGAGGAAGGCGCGCTCTAAGTCGCATAACTTCCGTGCCGTTGGTCCAGGGGCCAAACGCTTTGGCACAGAGGTAGTACAGGATGGTACCTCGAAACCTTTTTTTCGGATTTTGAAAATATCATCTCATAATTCAAGAATTGAAGTTTTTTCGTCGACTTTGAGGGCGCGCAGCGCCCAGACCGTTGGAGGTGGAGATCTCAAATATATTATCTGCACACCTTTAATCCAGCGTCTGTGCAGCGCCCCACCCTAAGACCTCCTCTTCCCCAACCCCTGGGAGGAGATAGAGTGAACCGAGGAGCATGTTTTCTAGATCTGTCACCGAGGAAGGCGCGCTCTAAGTCGTGTAACTTCCGTGCCGTTGGTCCGGGGGCCACACGCTTTGGCACAGAGGTAGTACAGGATGGTATCTCCAGAATTTTTCTTCGGATTTTGAAAATATCATCTCATAATTCAAGAACGGAAGTTTTTTCTTCAAATTTGAGGGCGTGCAGCGCCACGACCGTTGGAGGTGGTAGGGCTCAAATATTTTTTCTGCACACCTTTCATCCTTCGTCTGTGCAGGGCCCCACCCTAAGACCCCCTCCCCCTCAATCCCTGGGAGGAGATAAAGTGAACAGAGGGGCATGTTTTCTAGATTTGTCATCGAGAAAGGCGCGCTCTAAGTCGCGTAACTTCCGTGCCGTTGGTCCGGGGGCCAAACGCTTTGGCACAGAGGTAGTACAGTATGGTACCTCGAGACCTTTTTTTCGGATTTTGAAAATATCATCTCATAATTCAAGAATTGAAGTTTTTTCGTCGACTTTAAGGGCGCGCAGCGCCCAGACCGTTGGAGGTGGAGATCTCTAATATTTTTTCTGCACACCTTTCATCCTTCGTCTTTGCAGCGCCCCACCCTAAGACCCCCTCCCCCTCAACCCCTGGGAGGAGATAGAGTGAACAGAGGGGCATGTTTTCTAGATTTGTCACCGAGGGTGCCGTGCTATAAGTCGCGTAATTTCCGTGCCATTAGTCCGGAGGCCAGAAGCTTTGGCACAGAAGTAGTACAGGATGGTACCTCGAGACTTTTTTTTTGGATTTTGAAAATATATCCTAATTCAAAAAAGGAATTTTTTGACGAATTTGAGGGTGCGCAGCGCACAGACTGTTTAAGGTGGAGGGCTAAAATATTTTTTCTGCACACCTTTCATCCTTCGTCTGTGCAGCGCCCCAACATAAGTCCCTTCCGCCCCTAACCCTGGAAGGAGATAGAGTGAACAAAGGGGCATGTTTTATAGATCTGTCACCGAGGAAGGTGCGCTCTAAGTTGCGTAACTTCCGTGCTGTTGGTCCGGGGGCCAAACGCATTGGCACAGAGGTAGTACAGGATGGTACCTCGAGACTTTTTTTGCGGATTATGAAAATATCATCTCATAATTCAAGAACGGAAGTTTTTTTGTCGAATTTGAGGGCGCACAGCGCCCAGACCGTTGGAGGTGGAGGGCTCAAATATTTTTTCTGCACACCTTTCATCCTTCGTCTTTGCAGCGCCCCACCCTAAGACACCCTCCACCTCAACCCCTGGGAGGAGATAGAGTGAACAGAGGGGCATGTTTTCTAGATCTGCCACCGAAGAAAGCGCGCTCTAAGTCGCGTAACTTCCGTGCCGTTGGTCCGGGGGCAAAAACGCTTTGGCATAGAGGTAGTACAGGGTGGTACCTCAAGAATTTTTTTTTCGCATTTTGAAAATAACATCTCATAATTAGAGATCGGAAGGTTTTTCGTCGAATTTGAGGGCGCCCAGCGCCCAGACCGTTGGAGGTGGAGGGCTCAAATACTTTTTCTGCACACCTTTCATCCTTCGTCTGTGCAGCTCCCCAACCTTAGACCCCCTCCCCCTCAACCACTGGGAGGAGATAGAGTGAACAGAGGGACATGTTTTCTAGATCTGTCACCGAGGGTGCCGTGCTCTAAGTCGCGTAATTTCCGTGCCATTAGTCCGGAGGGCAGAAGCTTTGGCACAGAAGTAGTACAGGATGGTACCTCGAGACTTTTTTTTCGGATTTTGAAAATATCATCTCATAATTCAAGAACGGAAGTTTTTTGTCGACGTAAAGGAAGCGCGCAGCACCCAGACCGTTGGAGGTGGAGGGCTCAAATATTTTTTCTGCACAACTTTTATCCTTCGTCTGTGCAGCGCCCCACCCTGAGATCCCCTCCCCCTCAACCCCTGGGAGGAGATAGAATGAACAGAGGGGCATGTTTTCTAGATCTGTCACCGAGGAAGGTGCGCTCTAAGTAGCGTAACTTCCGTGCCGTTTGTCCGGGGGCCAAATGCTTTGGCACAGAGGTAGTACAGGATAGTACCTCGAGATTTTTTTTCGGATTTTGAAAATATCATCTCATAATTCCAGAACGGAAGTTTTTTCGTCCCTGTTGAGGGCGCATAGCGCCCAGACTGTTGAAAGTGGAGAGCTCAAATATTTTTTCTGCACACCTTTCATCCTTCGTCTATGCAGCGCCCCACCCTAAGACCCCCACATACTCAAACACTGGGAGGAGATAGAGTGAACAGAGGGGCATGTTTTCTAGATCTGCAACCGAGGGAGGTGCGCTCTAAGTCGTTTAACTTCCGTGCCGTTGGTCCGGGTGCCAAACGCTTTGGCACAGAGGTAGTAAAGGATGGTACCTCGAAACTTTTTTTTCGGATTTTGAAAATATCATCTCAAAATTCAAAAACGGAAGTTTTTTCGTCAAATTTGAAGCCGCGCAGCGCCCAGACATCTGGAGGTGGAGGGCTCAAATATTTTTTCTGCACACCTTTTATCCTTCGTCTGTGCAGCGCCACACCCTAAGACCTCCACCCCCTCAACCCCTGGGAGGAAATAGAGTAAACAGAGGGGCATGATTTCTAGATCTTTCACCGATGAAGGCGCGCTCTAAGTCGCGTAACTTCCGTGCCGTTTGTCCGGGGGCCAAACGCTTTGGCACAGAGGTAGTACAGGATGGTACCTCCAGACTTTTTCTAGGGATTTTGAAAATATCATCTCATAATTCAAGAACGGAAGTTTTTTCGTCAAATTTGAGGGCGCGCAGTGCCCAGACCGTTGGAGGTGGAGGGCACAAACATTTTTTCTGCACACCTTTCATCCTTCGTCTGTGCAGCGCCCCACCCTAACACCCCCTCCCCCTCGCCAATGGGTGGTAATAGAGTGAACAGAGGGGCATGTTTTCTAGATCTGTCACCGAGGAAGGCGCGCTCTAAGTCGTGTAACTTCCGTGCCGTTGGTCCGGGGGCCAAACGCTTTGGCACAGAGGTAGTACAGGATGGTACCTCAAGAATTTTTCTTCGGATTTTGAAAATATCATCTCATAATTAAAGAACGGAAGTTTTTTCTTCGAATTTGAGGGCGTGCAGCGCCACGACCGTTGGAGGTGGTAGGGCTCAAATATTTTTTCTGCACACCTTTCATCCTTCGTCTGTGCAGGGCCCCACCCTAAGTCCCCCTCCCCCTCAATCCCTGGGAGGAGATAAAGTGAACAGTGGGGCATGTTTTCTAGATTTGTCACATAGAAAGGCGCGCTCTAAGTCGCGTAACTTCCGTGCCGTTGGTCCGGGGGCCAAACGCTTTGGCCCAGAGGTAGTACAGGATGGTACCTCGAGACTTTTTTTTCGGATTTTGAAAATATCATCCCATATTTCCAGAACGGAAGTTGCTTCGTCGCCATTGAGGGCGCATAGCGCCCAGACCGTTGGAGGTGGAGGGCTCAAATATTTTTTCTGCACACCTTTCATCCTTCGTCTGTGCAGCGCCCCACCCTAAGACCCCCTCCCCCTCAACCCCTGGGAGGAGATAGAGTGAACAGAGGGGCATGTTTTCTAGATTTGTAACCGAGGAAGGCGCGCTCTAAGTCGCGTAACTTCCGTGCCGTTGGTCCGGGGGCCAAATGCTTTGGCACAGAGATAGTACAGGATGGTACATCGAGACTTTTTTTTCGGATTTTGTAATTATGAACTTATAATTTAAGAACGGAAGTTTTTTCTTCGAATTGGAGGGCGTGCAGCGCCACGACCGTTGGAGGTGGTAGGGCTCAAATATTTTTTCTGCACACCTTTCATCCTTCGTCTGTGCAGCGCCCCACCATAAGTCCCCCCCGCCCCTAACCCTGGAAGCAGATAGAGTGAACAAAGGGGCATGTTTTATAGATCTGTCACCGAGGAAGGTGCGCTCTAAGTTGCGTAACTTCCGTGCTGTTAATCCGGGGGCAAAACACATTGGCACAGAGGTAGTACAGGATGGTACCTCGAGACTTTTTTTGCGGATTATGAAAATATCATCTTATAATTCAAGAACGGAAGTTTTTTCGTTGACTTTAAAGGCTTGCAGCGCCCAGATGTTGGAGGTGGAGGGCTCAAATATTTTTTCTGCACACCTTTCATCCTTCGTCTGTGCAGCGCCCCACCCTAAGACCCCCTCCCCCTCAATTCCTGTTAGGAGATAGAGTAAAAAGAGGGGCATGTTTTCTAGATTTGTCACCAAAGAAGGCGCGCTCTAGTTCGCGTAACTTCCGTGCCGTTGATCCGGGGGCCAAATGCTTTTGCACAGAGGTAGAACAGGATAGTATCTCGAGACTTTTTTTTCTGGATTTTGAAAATATCATTTCATAATTCAAGAATGGAAGTTTTTTCGTTGACTTTAAAGGCTCGCAGCGCCCAGACCGTTGGAGGTGGAGGACTCAAATATTTTTTCTGCACACCTTTCATCCTTTGTCTTAGCAGCGCTCCAACCTTAAAACCTCTTCCCCTCAAACCCTGGGAGGAGATAGAGTGAACAGTTTTCTAGATCTGCAACCGAAAGAGGCGCGCTCTAAGTCGTTTAACTTCCGTGCCGTTGGTCCGGGGGCCAAACGCTTTGGCACAGAGGTAGTAAAAGATGGTACCTCGAGACTTTTTTTTCGGATTTTGAAAATATCATCTCAAAATTCAAGAACAGAAGTTTTTTCGTCGACTTTGAGGCCGCACAGCGCCCAGACATTTGGAGGTGGAGGGCTCAAATATTTTTTCTGCACACCTTTTATCCTTCGTCTGTGCAGCGCCACACCCTAAGACCCCCACCCCCTCAACCCCTAGGAGGAAAAAGAGTAAACAGAGGGGCATGGTTTCTAGATCTGTCACCGAGGAAGGTGCGCTCTAAGTAGCGTAACTTCCGTGCCGTTTGTCCGGGGGCCAAATGCTTTGGCACAGAGGTAGTACAGGATGGTACCTCGAGACTTTTTTTTCGGATTTCGAAAATATCATCTCATAATTCCTGAACGGAAGTTTTTTCGTCGCCGTTGAGGGCGCATAGCGCCCAGACTCTTTAAGTGGAGAGCTCCAATATTTTTTCTGCACACCTTTCATCCTTCGTCTGTGCTGCGCCCCACCCTAAGACCCCCACATTCTCAAACACTGGGAGGAGATAGAGTGAACAGAGGGGCATGTTTTTTAGATCTGCAACTGAGGGAGGCGCGCTCTAAGTGGTTTAACTTCCGTGCCGTTGGTCCGGGGGCCAAACGCTTTGGCACAGAGGTAGTAAAAGATGGTACCTCGAGACTTTTTTTTCGGATTTTGAATATATCATCTCTAAATTCAAGAACGGAAGTTTTTTCGTCGACTTTGAGGCCGCGCAGCGTTCAGACATTTGGAGGTGGAGGGCTCAAATATTTTTTCTGCACACCTTTTATCCTTCGTCTGTGCAGCGCCACACCCTAAGACCCCCACCCCCTCAACCCCTGGGAGGAAATAGAGTAAACAGAGGGGCATGATTTCTAGATCTGTCACCGATGAAGGCGCGCTCTAAGTCGCGTAACTTCCGTCCCGTTTGTCCGGGGGCCAAACGCTTTGGCACAGAGGTAGTACAGGATGGTATCTCGAGACTATTTTTTCCGGATTTTGAAAATATCATTTCATAATTCAAGAACGGAAGTTTTTTCGTCGACTTTAAAGGCGCGCTGCGCCCAGTCCGTTGGAGGTGGAGAGCTCAAATATTTTTTCTGCACACCTTTCATCCTTCGTCTGTGCAGCGCCCCACCCTAAGACCCCCACATTCTCAAACACTGGGAGGAGATAGAGTGAACAGAGGGGCATGTTTTCTAGATCTGCAACCGAGGGAGGCGCGCTCTAAATCGTTTAACTTCCGTGCTGTTGGTCCGGGGGCCAAACGCTTTGGCACAGAGGTAGTAAAAGATGGTACCTCGAGAATTTTTTTTCGGATTTTTAAATATCATCTCAAAATTCAAGAACGGAAGTTTTTTCGTCGACTTTAGAGGCGCGCTGCGCCCAGTCCGTTGGAGGTGGAGGGCTCAAATATTTTTTCTGCACACCATTCATCCTTTGTCTGTGCAGCGCCCCACCCTAAGACCCCCTTCTCCTCAACCCCTGGGAGGAGATAGAGTGAACAGAGGGGCATGTTTTCTAGATCTGTAACCGAGGAAGTTGCGCTCTAAGTTGCGTAACATCCGTCCCATTGGTCCGGGGGCCAAACGCATTGGCACAGAGGTAGTACAGGATGGTACCTCGAGACTTTTTTTTTCGGATTTTGAAAATATATCATAATTCAAAAAAGGAATTTTTCGACTAATTTGAGGGTGCGCAGCGCACATACCGTTTAAGGTGGAGGGCTCAAATATTTTTTCTGCACACCTTTCATCCTTCGTCTGTGCAGCGCCCCACCCTAAGACCCCCCCCCCCTAACCATGGGAGGAGATAAGGTAAACAGAGGGGCATGTTTTCTAGATCTGTCACCAAAGAAGGTGCGCTCTAAGTTGCGTAACTTCCGTGCTGTTGGTCCGGGGGCCAAACGCATTGGCACAGAGGTAGTACAGGATGGTACCTCGAGACTTTTTTTTCGGATTTTGATTATATCATATCATAATTCAAAAAAGGAAGTTTTTTCGTTGAATTTCAGGGTGCGCAGCGCCCAGACCGTTTAAGTTGGAGGGCTCAAATATTTTTTCTGCACACTTTTCATCCTTCGTCTGTGCAGCGCCCCACCCTAAGACCCCCTCCCCGTCAACCCCTGGGTAGAGATAGAGTGAACAGAGGGGCATATTTTCTAGATCTGTCACCGAGGAAGGCGCGCTGTAAGTCGCGTAACTTCCGTGCTGTTTGTCCGGGGGCCAAACGCTATGGCACAGAGGTAGTACAGGCTGGAACCTCGAGACTTTTTTTTCGGATTTTGAAATTAACATCTCATAATTCAAGAATGGAAGTTTTTTCGTCGACTTTGAGGGCGCGATGCACCCAGACCGTTGGATGTGGAGGGCTCAAAAATTTTTTCTGCACAACTTTCATCCTTCGTCTGTGCAGCGCCCCACCCTAAGATCCCCTCCACCTCAACCCCTGGGAGGAGATAGAGTGAACAGAGGGGCATGTTTTCTAAATCTGTCACCGAGGAAGGTGCGCTCTAAGTAGCGTTACTTCCGTGCCGTTTGTCCGGGGGCCAAATGCATTGGCACAGAGGTAGTACAGGATGGTACCTCGAGATTTTTTTTCGGATTTCGAAAATATCATCTCATAATTCCAGAACGGAAGTTTTTTCGTCGCCATTGAGGGCGCATAGCGCCCAGATCGTTAAAAGTGGAGAGCTCAAATATTTTTTCTGCACACCTTTCATCCTTCGACTGTGCAGACTTTGAGGGCGCGCAGCGCCCAGACCGTTGGAGGTGGAGGGCTCAAATACTTTTTCTGCACACCTTTCATACTTCGACTGTGCAGCGCCCCAACCTTAGACCCCCTCCCCCTCAACCACTAGTAGGAGATAGAGTGAACAGAGGGGCATGTTATCTAGATCTGTCACCGAAGAAGGCGCGCTCTTAGTCGAGTAACTACCGTGCCGTTAATCCGGGGCCCAAACGCTTTGGCACAGAGGTAGTACAGGATGGTACCTCAAGAATTTTTTTTCGGATTTTGAAAATATCATCTCATAATTCAAGATCGGAAGTTTTTTCGTCGACTTTGAGAGCGCGTAGCGCCCAGACCGTTGGAGGTTGAGGGCTCAAATATTTTTTCTGCACACCTTTCACCCTTCTTCTGTGCAGCGCCCCACCCTAAAACCCCCTTCCCCTCAACATGTGGAAGGAGATAGAGTGAACAGAGGGGCATGTTTTCTAGATCTGTCACCGAGGAAAGCGCGCTCTATGTCGCGTAACGTACATGCCGTTGGTCCGGGGGCCAAACGCTTTGGCACAGAGGTAGTACAGTATGATACCTCGAGGCTTTTTATTCAGATTTTGAAAATATCATCTCATAATTCAAGATCGGAAGTTTTTTCGGCGAATTTGAGGGCGCGCAGCACCCAGACCGTTGGAGGTGGAGGGCTCAAATATTTTTTCTGCACACCTTTCATCCTTCGTCTGTGCAGCGCCCCACCCTAAGACCAACTCCCCCTCAACCCCTGGGAGGAGATAGAGTGAACAGAGGGGCATGTTTTCTAGATCTGTCACCGAGGAAGGTGTGCTCTAATTCGCGTAACGTACGTACCGTTGGTCCGGGGGCCAAACGCTTTGGCACAGTGGTACTACAGGATAGTACCTCGAGACATTTTTTTCGGATTTTTTAATATCTTCTAATAATTCAAGAACGGAAGTTTTTTTCTCGACTTTGAGGGCGCGCAGCACCCAGACCGTTGGAGGTGGAGGGCTAAAATATTTTTTCTGCACACCTTTCATCCTTCGTCTGTGCAGCGCTCCACACTAAGACCTCCTCTGCCTCAATCCCTGGGAGGAGATAGAGTTAACAGAGGGGCATGTTTTCTATATCTGTCACCGAGTAAGGCGCGCTCTAAGTCGCGTAACGTCCGTGCCGTTGGTCCGGGGGCCAAACGCTTTGGCACAGAGGTAGTACAGGATGGTACCTCCAGATATTTTTTTCGGATTTTGAAATATCTTCTCATAATTCAAGAACGAAAGTTTTTTCGTTGAATTTGCGGAGCGCAACGCCCAGAACGTTGGAGGTGGAGGGCTCAAATATTTTTTCTGCACACCTTTCATCCTTCGTCTGTGCAGCGCCCCCCTACTAAGACCCCCTCCCCCTCAACCCCTGGGAGAAGATAGCGTGAACAGAGGGGCATGAATTCTAGATCTGTCACCGAGGAAGGCGCGATCTAAGTCGCGTAACTTCTGTGCTGTTTGTTTGGGGGCCAAACGCTTTGGCACATAGGTAGTACAGGATGGTGCCTAAAAAATTTTTTTTTCGGATTTTGAATATATCATCATCTCATTATTCAAGAACGGAAGGTTTTTTCGTCGACTTTGATGGCGCGCAGCGCCTAGACCGTTGGAGGTGGAGGGATCAAATAATTCTTCATCACACCTTTCATCCTTTGTCCGTGCAGCGCCTCACCCTAAGACCGCCACTCCTCAACCCCTGGGATGAAATAGAGTGAACAGAGTCTCATGTTTTCTAGATCTGTCACCGAGGAAGACGCTCTAAGTCGCGTAACTTCCGTGCCGTTGCTCCTGGGGCCAAAGGCTTTGGCACAGAGGTAGTACAGGATGGTATCTCGAGACCTTTTTTCCGGATTTTGAAAATATCATCTCATAATTCAAGAACTGAAGTTTTTTCGTCGACTTTGAGGGAGCGCAGCGCCCAGACAGTTGGAGGTGGAGGGATCAAATAATTCTTCATCACACCTTTCATCCTTCGTCTGTGCAGCGCCCCACCCTAAGACCAACTCCCCCTCAACCCCTGGGAGGAGATAGAGTGAACAGAGGGGCATGTTTTCTAGATCTGTCACCGAGGAAGGCGCGCTCTAAGTCGCGTAACCTCCGTGCCGTTGGTCCAGGGGCCAAACACTTTGGCACAGAGGTTTTACAGGATGGTACCTCGAGACCTTTTTTTTCGGATTTTGAAAATATCATCTCATAATTCCAGAACGGAAGTTTTTTCGTCGCCGTTGAGGGCGCATAGCGCCCAGACTCTTTAAGTGGAGAGCTCAAATATTTTTTCTGCACACCTTTCATCCTTCGTCTGTGCTGCGCCCCACCCTAAGACCCCCACATTCTCAAACACTGGGAGGAGATAGAGTGAACAGAGGGGCATGATTTTTAGATCTGCAACTGAGGGAGGCGCGCTCTAAGTGGTTTAACTTCCGTGCCCTTGGTCCGGGGGCCAAACGCTTTGGCACAGAGGTAGTAAAAGATGGTACCTCGAGACTTTTTTTTCGGATTTTGAAAATATCATCTCTAAATTCAAGAACGGAAGTTTTTTCGTCGACTTTGAGGCCGCGCAGCGTTCAGACATTTGGAGGTGGAGGGCTCAAATATTTTTTCTGTACACCTTTTATCCTTCGTCTGTGCAGCGCCACACCCTAAGACCCCCACCCCCTCAACCCCTGGGAGGAAATAGAGTAAACAGAGGGGCATGATTTCTAGATCTGTCACCGATGAAGGCGCGCTCTAAGTCGCGTAACTTCCGTGCCGTTTGTCCGGGGGCCAAACGCTTTGGCACAGAGGTAGTACAGGATGGTATCTCGAGACTATTTTTTCCGGATTTTGAAAATATCATTTCATAATTCAAGAACGGAAGTTTTTTCGTCGACTTTAAAGGCGCACTGCGCCCAGTCCGTTGGAGGTAGAGGGCTCAAATATTTTTTCTGCACACCTTTCAACCTTTGTCTGTGCAGCGCCCCACCCTAAGACCCCCTTCTGCTCAACCCCTGGGAGGAGATAGAGTGAACAGAGGGGCATGTTTTCTAGATCTGTAACCGAGGAAGGTGCGCTCTAAGTTGCGTAACATCCGTGCCGTTGGTCCGGGGGCCAAATGCATTGGCGCAGAGGTAGTACAGGATGGTACCTCGAGATTTTTTTTCGGATTTCGAAAATATCATCTCATAATTCCAGAACGAAAGTTTTTTCGTCGCCGTTGAGGGAACATAGCGCCCATACTGTTGAAAGTGGAGAGCTCAAATATTTTTTCTGCACACCTTTCATCCTTCGTCTGTGCAGCGCCCCACCCTAAGACCCCCACATTCTCAAACACTGGGAGGAGATAGAGTGAACAGAGGGGCAAGTTTTCTAGATCTGCAACCGAGGGAGGCGCGCTCTAAATCGTTTAACTTCCGTGCTGTTGGTCTGGGGGCCAAACGCTTTGGCACAGAGGTAGTAAAAGATGGTACCTCGAGAATTTTTTTTCGGATTTTTAAATATCATCTCAAAATTCAAGAACGGAAGTTTTTTCGTCGACTTTAGAGGCGCGCTGCGCCCAGTCCGTTGGAGGTGGAGGGCTCAAATATTTTTTCTGCACACCTTTCATCCTTTGTCTGTGCAGCGCACCACCCTAAGACCCCCTTCTCCTCAACCCCTGGGAGGAGATAGAGTGAACAGAGGGGCATGTTTTCTAGATCTGTAACCGAGGAAGTTGCGCTCTAAGTTGCGTAACATCCGTCCCATTGGTCCGGGGGCCAAACGCATTGGCACAGAGGTAGTACAGGATGGTACCTCGAGACTTTTTTTTTTCGGATTTTGAAAATATATCATAATTCAAAAAAGGAATTTTTCGACTACTTTGAGGGTGCGCAGCGCACATACCGTTTAAGGTGGAGGGCTCAAATATTTTTTCTGCACACCTTTCATCCTTCGTCTGTGCAGCGCCCCACCCTAAGACCCCCCCACCCCTAACCATGGGAGGAGATAGAGTAAACAGAGGGGCATGTTTTCTAGCTCTGTCACCAAAGAAGGTGCGCTCTAAGTTGCGTAACTTCCGTGCTGTTGGTCCGGGGGCCAAACGCATTGGCACAGAGGTAGTACAGGATGGTACCTCGAGATTTTTTTTTCGGATTTTGATTATATCATATCATAATTCAAAAAAGGAAGTTTTTTCGTTGAATTTCAGGGTGCTTATCGCCCAGACCGTTTAAGGTGGAGGGCTCAAATATTTTTTCTGCACAGTTTTCATCCTTCGTCTGTGCAGCGCCCCACCCTAAGACCCCCTCCCTGTCAACCCCTGGGGAGAGATAGAGTGAACAGAGGGGCATTTTTTCTAGATCTGTCACCGAGGAAGGCGCGCTGTAAGTCGCGTAACTACCGTGCTGTTTGTCCGGGGGCCAAACGCTTTGGCACAGAGGTAGTACAGGCTGGAATCTCGAGACTTTTTTTTCGGATTTTGAAATTAACATCTCATAATTCAAAAATGGAAGTTTTTTCGTCGACTTTGAGGGCGCGCAGCGCCCAGACCGTTGGAGGTGGAGGGCTCAAATACTTTTTCTGCACACCTTTCATACTTCGACTGTGCAGCGCCCCAACCTTAGACCCCCTCCCCCTCAACCGCTAGTAGGAGATAGAGTGAACAGAGGGGCATGTTTTCTAGATCTGTCACCGAAAGTGCCGTGCTCTAAGTCGCGTAACTTCTGTGCCGTTGGTCCGGGGGCCAAACGCTTTGGCACAGAAGTAGTACAGGATTGTACCTCGAGACTTTTTTTTCGGATTTTGAAAATATCATGTTATAATTCAAGAACGAAAGTTTTTTTCGTCGACGTAAAGGAAGCGCGCAGCACCCAGACCGTTGGATGTGGAGGGCTCAAATATTTTTTCTGCACAACTTTCATCCTTCGTCTGTGCAGCGCCCACCCTAAGATCCCCTCCACCTCAACCCCTGGGAGGAGATAGAGTGAACAGAGGGGCATGTTTTCTAAATCTGTCACCGAGGAAGGTGCGCTCTAAGTAGCGTTACTTCCGTGCCGTTTGTCCGGGGGCCAAATGCATTGGCACAGAGGTAGTACAGGATGGTACCTCGAGATTTTTTTTCGGATTTCGAAAATATCATCTCATAATTCCAGAACGGAAGTTTTTTCGTCGCCATTGAGGGCGCATAGCGCCCAGATCGTTAAAAGTGGAGAGCTCAAATATTTTTTCTGCACACCTTTCATCCTTCGACTGTGCAGACTTTGAGGGCGCGCAGCGCCCAGACCGTTGGAGGTGGAGGGCTCAAATACTTTTTCTGCACACCTTTCATACTTCGACTGTGCAGCGCCCCAACCTTAGACCCCCTCCCCCTCAACCACTAGTAGGAGATAGAGTGAACAGAGGGGCATGTTATCTAGATCTGTCACCGAAGAAGGCGCGCTCTTAGTCGCGTAACTACCGTGCCGTTAATCCGGGGCCCAAACGCTTTGGCACAGAGGTAGTACAGGATGGTACCTCAAGAATTTTTTTTCGGATTTTGAAAATATCATCTCATAATTCAAGATCGGAAGTTTTTTCGTCGAATTTGAGGGCGCGTAGCGCCCAGACCGTTGGAGGTTGAGGGCTCAAATATTTTTTCTGCACACCTTTCACCCTTCGTCTGTGCAGCGCCCCACCCTAAAACCCCCTTCCCCTCAACTTGTGGAAGGAGATAGAGTGAACAGAGGGGCATGTTTTCTAGATCTGTCACCGAGGAAAGCGCGCTCTATGTCGCGTAACGTACATGCCGTTGGTCCGGGGGCCAAACGCTTTGGCACAGAGGTAGTACAGTATGATACCTCGAGGCTTTTTATTCAGATTTTGAAAATATCATCTCATAATTCAAGATCGGAAGTTTTTTCGGCGAATTTGAGGGCGCGCAGCACCCAGACCGTTGGAGGTGGAGGGCTCAAATATTTTTTCTGCACACCTTTCATCCTTCGTCTGTGCAGCGCCCCACCCTAAGACCAACTCCCCCTCAACCCCTGGGAGGAGATAGAGTGAACAGAGGGGCATGTTTTCTAGATCTGTCACCGAGGAAGGTGTGCTCTAAGTCGCGTAACGTACGTACCGTTGGTCCGGGGGCCAAACGCTTTGGCACAGAGGTAGTACAGGATAGTACCTCGAGACATTTTTTTCGGATTTTTTAATATCTTCTAATAATTCAAGAACGGAAGTTTTTTTCTCGAATTTGAGGGCGCGCAGCACCCAGACCGTTGGAGGTGGAGGGCTAAAATATTTTTTCTGCACACCTTTCATCCTTCGTCTGTGCAGCGCTCCACACTAAGACCTCCTCTGCCTCAATCCCTGGGAGGAGATAGAGTTAACAGAGGGGCATGTTTTCTATATCTGTCACCGAGGAAGGCGCGCTCTAAGTCGCGTAACGTCCGTGTCGTTGGTCCGGGGGCCAAACGCTTTGGCACAGAGGTAGTACAGGATGGTACCTCCAGACATTTTTTTCGGATTTTGAAATATCTTCTCATAATTCAAGAACGAAAGTTTTTTCGTTGAATTTGCAGAGCGCAACGCCCAGAACGTTGGAGGTGGAGGGCTCAAATATTTTTTCTGCACACCTTTCATCCTTCGTCTGTGCAGCGCCCCCCTACTAAGACCCCCTCCCCCTCAACCCCTGGGAGAAGATAGCGTGAACAGAGGGGCATGATTTCTAGATCTGTCACCGAGGAAGGCGCGATCTAAGTCGCGTAACTTCTGTGCTGTTTGTTTGGGGGCCAAACGCTTTGGCACATAGGTAGTACAGGATGGTACCTAAAAAAATTTTTTTTTCGGATTTTGAATATATCATCATCTCATTATTCAAGAACTGAAGGTTTTTTCGTCGACTTTGAGAGCGCGTAGCGCCCAGACCGTTGGAGGTTGAGGGCTCAAATATTTTTTCTGCACACCTTTCACCCTTCTTCTGTGCAGCGCCCCACCCTAAAACCCCCTTCCCCTCAACATGTGGAAGGAGATAGAGTGAACAGAGGGGCATGTTTTCTAGATCTGTCACCGAGGAAAGCGCGCTCTATGTCGCGTAACGTACATGCCGTTGGTCCGGGGGCCAAACGCTTTGGCACAGAGGTAGTACAGTATGATACCTCGAGGCTTTTTATTCAGATTTTGAAAATATCATCTCATAATTCAAGATCGGAAGTTTTTTCGGCGAATTTGAGGGCGCGCAGCACCCAGACCGTTGGAGGTGGAGGGCTCAAATATTTTTTCTGCACACCTTTCATCCTTCGTCTGTGCAGCGCCCCACCCTAAGACCAACTCCCCCTCAACCCCTGGGAGGAGATAGAGTGAACAGAGGGGCATGTTTTCTAGATCTGTCACCGAGGAAGGTGTGCTCTAATTCGCGTAACGTACGTACCGTTGGTCCGGGGGCCAAACGCTTTGGCACAGTGGTACTACAGGATAGTACCTCGAGACATTTTTTTCGGATTTTTTAATATCTTCTAATAATTCAAGAACGGAAGTTTTTTTCTCGACTTTGAGGGCGCGCAGCACCCAGACCGTTGGAGGTGGAGGGCTAAAATATTTTTTCTGCACACCTTTCATCCTTCGTCTGTGCAGCGCTCCACACTAAGACCTCCTCTGCCTCAATCCCTGGGAGGAGATAGAGTTAACAGAGGGGCATGTTTTCTATATCTGTCACCGAGTAAGGCGCGCTCTAAGTCGCGTAACGTCCGTGCCGTTGGTCCGGGGGCCAAACGCTTTGGCACAGAGGTAGTACAGGATGGTACCTCCAGATATTTTTTTCGGATTTTGAAATATCTTCTCATAATTCAAGAACGAAAGTTTTTTCGTTGAATTTGCGGAGCGCAACGCCCAGAACGTTGGAGGTGGAGGGCTCAAATATTTTTTCTGCACACCTTTCATCCTTCGTCTGTGCAGCGCCCCCCTACTAAGACCCCCTCCCCCTCAACCCCTGGGAGAAGATAGCGTGAACAGAGGGGCATGAATTCTAGATCTGTCACCGAGGAAGGCGCGATCTAAGTCGCGTAACTTCTGTGCTGTTTGTTTGGGGGCCAAACGCTTTGGCACATAGGTAGTACAGGATGGTGCCTAAAAAATTTTTTTTTCGGATTTTGAATATATCATCATCTCATTATTCAAGAACGGAAGGTTTTTTCGTCGACTTTGATGGCGCGCAGCGCCTAGACCGTTGGAGGTGGAGGGATCAAATAATTCTTCATCACACCTTTCATCCTTTGTCCGTGCAGCGCCTCACCCTAAGACCGCCACTCCTCAACCCCTGGGATGAAATAGAGTGAACAGAGTCTCATGTTTTCTAGATCTGTCACCGAGGAAGACGCTCTAAGTCGCGTAACTTCCGTGCCGTTGCTCCTGGGGCCAAAGGCTTTGGCACAGAGGTAGTACAGGATGGTATCTCGAGACCTTTTTTCCGGATTTTGAAAATATCATCTCATAATTCAAGAACTGAAGTTTTTTCGTCGACTTTGAGGGAGCGCAGCGCCCAGACAGTTGGAGGTGGAGGGATCAAATAATTCTTCATCACACCTTTCATCCTTCGTCTGTGCAGCGCCCCACCCTAAGACCAACTCCCCCTCAACCCCTGGGAGGAGATAGAGTGAACAGAGGGGCATGTTTTCTAGATCTGTCACCGAGGAAGGCGCGCTCTAAGTCGCGTAACCTCCGTGCCGTTGGTCCAGGGGCCAAACACTTTGGCACAGAGGTTTTACAGGATGGTACCTCGAGACCTTTTTTTTCGGATTTTGAAAATATCATCTCATAATTCCAGAACGGAAGTTTTTTCGTCGCCGTTGAGGGCGCATAGCGCCCAGACTCTTTAAGTGGAGAGCTCAAATATTTTTTCTGCACACCTTTCATCCTTCGTCTGTGCTGCGCCCCACCCTAAGACCCCCACATTCTCAAACACTGGGAGGAGATAGAGTGAACAGAGGGGCATGATTTTTAGATCTGCAACTGAGGGAGGCGCGCTCTTAGTGGTTTAACTTCCGTGCCCTTGGTCCGGGGGCCAAACGCTTTGGCACAGAGGTAGTAAAAGATGGTACCTCGAGACTTTTTTTTCGGATTTTGAAAATATCATCTCTAAATTCAAGAACGGAAGTTTTTTCGTCGACTTTGAGGCCGCGCAGCGTTCAGACATTTGGAGGTGGAGGGCTCAAATATTTTTTCTGTACACCTTTTATCCTTCGTCTGTGCAGCGCCACACCCTAAGACCCCCACCCCCTCAACCCCTGGGAGGAAATAGAGTAAACAGAGGGGCATGATTTCTAGATCTGTCACCGATGAAGGCGCGCTCTAAGTCGCGTAACTTCCGTGCCGTTTGTCCGGGGGCCAAACGCTTTGGCACAGAGGTAGTACAGGATGGTATCTCGAGACTATTTTTTCCGGATTTTGAAAATATCATTTCATAATTCAAGAACGGAAGTTTTTTCGTCGACTTTAAAGGCGCACTGCGCCCAGTCCGTTGGAGGTAGAGGGCTCAAATATTTTTTCTGCACACCTTTCAACCTTTGTCTGTGCAGCGCCCCACCCTAAGACCCCCTTCTGCTCAACCCCTGGGAGGAGATAGAGTGAACAGAGGGGCATGTTTTCTAGATCTGTAACCGAGGAAGGTGCGCTCTAAGTTGCGTAACATCCGTGCCGTTGGTCCGGGGGCCAAATGCATTGGCGCAGAGGTAGTACAGGATGGTACCTCGAGATTTTTTTTCGGATTTCGAAAATATCATCTCATAATTCCAGAACGAAAGTTTTTTCGTCGCCGTTGAGGGAACATAGCGCCCATACTGTTGAAAGTGGAGAGCTCAAATATTTTTTCTGCACACCTTTCATCCTTCGTCTGTGCAGCGCCCCACCCTAAGACCCCCACATTCTCAAACACTGGGAGGAGATAGAGTGAACAGAGGGGCAAGTTTTCTAGATCTGCAACCGAGGGAGGCGCGCTCTAAATCGTTTAACTTCCGTGCTGTTGGTCTGGGGGCCAAACGCTTTGGCACAGAGGTAGTAAAAGATGGTACCTCGAGAATTTTTTTTCGGATTTTTAAATATCATCTCAAAATTCAAGAACGGAAGTTTTTTCGTCGACTTTAGAGGCGCGCTGCGCCCAGTCCGTTGGAGGTGGAGGGCTCAAATATTTTTTCTGCACACCTTTCATCCTTTGTCTGTGCAGCGCACCACCCTAAGACCCCCTTCTCCTCAACCCCTGGGAGGAGATAGAGTGAACAGAGGGGCATGTTTTCTAGATCTGTAACCGAGGAAGTTGCGCTCTAAGTTGCGTAACATCCGTCCCATTGGTCCGGGGGCCAAACGCATTGGCACAGAGGTAGTACAGGATGGTACCTCGAGACTTTTTTTTTTCGGATTTTGAAAATATATCATAATTCAAAAAAGGAATTTTTCGACTACTTTGAGGGTGCGCAGCGCACATACCGTTTAAGGTGGAGGGCTCAAATATTTTTTCTGCACACCTTTCATCCTTCGTCTGTGCAGCGCCCCACCCTAAGACCCCCCCACCCCTAACCATGGGAGGAGATAGAGTAAACAGAGGGGCATGTTTTCTAGCTCTGTCACCAAAGAAGGTGCGCTCTAAGTTGCGTAACTTCCGTGCTGTTGGTCCGGGGGCCAAACGCATTGGCACAGAGGTAGTACAGGATGGTACCTCGAGATTTTTTTTTCGGATTTTGATTATATCATATCATAATTCAAAAAAGGAAGTTTTTTCGTTGAATTTCAGGGTGCTTATCGCCCAGACCGTTTAAGGTGGAGGGCTCAAATATTTTTTCTGCACACTTTTCATCCTTCGTCTGTGCAGCGCCCCACCCTAAGACCCCCTCCCTGTCAACCCCTGGGGAGAGATAGAGTGAACAGAGGGGCATTTTTTCTAGATCTGTCACCGAGGAAGGCGCGCTGTAAGTCGCGTAACTACCGTGCTGTTTGTCCGGGGGCCAAACGCTTTGGCACAGAGGTAGTACAGGCTGGAATCTCGAGACTTTTTTTTCGGATTTTGAAATTAACATCTCATAATTCAAAAATGGAAGTTTTTTCGTCGACTTTGAGGGCGCGCAGCGCCCAGACCGTTGGAGGTGGAGGGCTCAAATACTTTTTCTGCACACCTTTCATACTTCGACTGTGCAGCGCCCCAACCTTAGACCCCCTCCCCCTCAACCGCTAGTAGGAGATAGAGTGAACAGAGGGGCATGTTTTCTAGATCTGTCACCGAAAGTGCCGTGCTCTAAGTCGCGTAACTTCTGTGCCGTTGGTCCGGGGGCCAAACGCTTTGGCACAGAAGTAGTACAGGATTGTACCTCGAGACTTTTTTTTCGGATTTTGAAAATATCATGTTATAATTCAAGAACGAAAGTTTTTTTCGTCGACGTAAAGGAAGCGCGCAGCACCCAGACCGTTGGATGTGGAGGGCTCAAATATTTTTTCTGCACAACTTTCATCCTTCGTCTGTGCAGCGCCCACCCTAAGATCCCCTCCACCTCAACCCCTGGGAGGAGATAGAGTGAACAGAGGGGCATGTTTTCTAAATCTGTCACCGAGGAAGGTGCGCTCTAAGTAGCGTTACTTCCGTGCCGTTTGTCCGGGGGCCAAATGCATTGGCACAGAGGTAGTACAGGATGGTACCTCGAGATTTTTTTTCGGATTTCGAAAATATCATCTCATAATTCCAGAACGGAAGTTTTTTCGTCGCCATTGAGGGCGCATAGCGCCCAGATCGTTAAAAGTGGAGAGCTCAAATATTTTTTCTGCACACCTTTCATCCTTCGACTGTGCAGACTTTGAGGGCGCGCAGCGCCCAGACCGTTGGAGGTGGAGGGCTCAAATACTTTTTCTGCACACCTTTCATACTTCGACTGTGCAGCGCCCCAACCTTAGACCCCCTCCCCCTCAACCACTAGTAGGAGATAGAGTGAACAGAGGGGCATGTTATCTAGATCTGTCACCGAAGAAGGCGCGCTCTTAGTCGCGTAACTACCGTGCCGTTAATCCGGGGCCCAAACGCTTTGGCACAGAGGTAGTACAGGATGGTACCTCAAGAATTTTTTTTCGGATTTTGAAAATATCATCTCATAATTCAAGATCGGAAGTTTTTTCGTCGAATTTGAGGGCGCGTAGCGCCCAGACCGTTGGAGGTTGAGGGCTCAAATATTTTTTCTGCACACCTTTCACCCTTCGTCTGTGCAGCGCCCCACCCTAAAACCCCCTTCCCCTCAACTTGTGGAAGGAGATAGAGTGAACAGAGGGGCATGTTTTCTAGATCTGTCACCGAGGAAAGCGCGCTCTATGTCGCGTAACGTACATGCCGTTGGTCCGGGGGCCAAACGCTTTGGCACAGAGGTAGTACAGTATGATACCTCGAGGCTTTTTATTCAGATTTTGAAAATATCATCTCATAATTCAAGATCGGAAGTTTTTTCGGCGAATTTGAGGGCGCGCAGCACCCAGACCGTTGGAGGTGGAGGGCTCAAATATTTTTTCTGCACACCTTTCATCCTTCGTCTGTGCAGCGCCCCACCCTAAGACCAACTCCCCCTCAACCCCTGGGAGGAGATAGAGTGAACAGAGGGGCATGTTTTCTAGATCTGTCACCGAGGAAGGTGTGCTCTAAGTCGCGTAACGTACGTACCGTTGGTCCGGGGGCCAAACGCTTTGGCACAGAGGTAGTACAGGATAGTACCTCGAGACATTTTTTTCGGATTTTTTAATATCTTCTAATAATTCAAGAACGGAAGTTTTTTTCTCGAATTTGAGGGCGCGCAGCACCCAGACCGTTGGAGGTGGAGGGCTAAAATATTTTTTCTGCACACCTTTCATCCTTCGTCTGTGCAGCGCTCCACACTAAGACCTCCTCTGCCTCAATCCCTGGGAGGAGATAGAGTTAACAGAGGGGCATGTTTTCTATATCTGTCACCGAGGAAGGCGCGCTCTAAGTCGCGTAACGTCCGTGTCGTTGGTCCGGGGGCCAAACGCTTTGGCACAGAGGTAGTACAGGATGGTACCTCCAGACATTTTTTTCGGATTTTGAAATATCTTCTCATAATTCAAGAACGAAAGTTTTTTCGTTGAATTTGCAGAGCGCAACGCCCAGAACGTTGGAGGTGGAGGGCTCAAATATTTTTTCTGCACACCTTTCATCCTTCGTCTGTGCAGCGCCCCCCTACTAAGACCCCCTCCCCCTCAACCCCTGGGAGAAGATAGCGTGAACAGAGGGGCATGATTTCTAGATCTGTCACCGAGGAAGGCGCGATCTAAGTCGCGTAACTTCTGTGCTGTTTGTTTGGGGGCCAAACGCTTTGGCACATAGGTAGTACAGGATGGTACCTAAAAAAATTTTTTTTTCGGATTTTGAATATATCATCATCTCATTATTCAAGAACTGAAGGTTTTTTCGTCGACTTTGATGGCGCGCAGCGCCCAGACCGTTGGAGGTGGAGGGATCAAATAATTCTTCATCACACCTTTCATCCTTTGTCCGTGCAGCGCCTCACCCTAAGACCGCCACTCCTCAACCCCTGGGATGAAATAGAGTGAACAGAGTCTCATGTTTTCTAGATCTGTCACCGAGGAAGACGCTCTAAGTCGCGTAACTTCCGTGCCGTTGCTCCTGGGGCCAAAGGCTTTGGCACAGAGGTAGTACAGGATGGTATCTCGAGACCTTTTTTCCGGATTTTGAAAATATTATCTCATAATTCAAGAACTGAAGTTTTTTCGTCGACTTTGAGGGAGCGCAGCGCCCAGACAGTTGGAGGTGGAGGGATCAAATAATTCTTCATCATACCTTTCATCCTTCGTCTGTGCAGCGCCCCACCCTTAGACCCCCTCCACCTCAACCCCTGGGAGGAGATAGAGTGAAAAGAGGGGCATGTTTTCTTAATCTGTCACCGAGGAAGGCGTGCTCTATGTCGCGTAACTTCTGTGCTGTTTGTTTGGGGGCCAAAGGCTTTGGTACAGAGGTAGTACAGGATGGTACCTCGAAATTTTTTTTTCGGATTTTGAATATATCATCATCTAATTTTTCATGAACGGTAGGTTTTTTCATCGTCTTTGAGGGCGCGCAGCGCTTAGAACATTAAATGTGGAGGGCTCAAATATTTCTTCATCACACCTTTTATCCTTTGTCTGTGCAGCGCCCCACCCGAAGACGGCCTCTCCTCAACCCCTGGGAGGAAATAGAGTGAACAGAGGGGAATGTTTTCTAGATCTGTCACCGAGAAAGACACTCTAAGTCACGTAATTTCCGTGCCGTTGCTCCGGGGGCCAAAGGCTTTGGCACAGAGGTAATACAGGATGGTATCTCGAGACTTTTTTTCCGGATTTTGAAAATATCATCTCATAATTCAAGAACGGAAGTTTTTTCGTCGACTTTGAGGGCGCGCAGCGCCCAGACCGTTGGAGGTGGAGGGCTCAAATATTTTTTCTGCTCACCTTTCATCCTTCCTCAGTGCAGGGCCCCACCCTAAGACCCCCTCCTCCCCAACCCCTTGGAGTAGATAGAGTGAACAGAGGGGCATGTTTTTTAAATCTGTCACCGAGGAAGGCCCGCTCTAGGTCGCGTAACTTCCGTGCCGTTTGTCCAAGGACCAAAAGCTTTGGCACAGAGGTAGTACAGGATGGTACCTCGAGGCCTTTTTATTCGGATTTTGAAAATATCACCTCATTATTTAGGAACGGAAGTTTTTTCGACTACTTTAAGGGCGCGCAGCGCTTAGACCGTTGGAGGTGGAGGGCTCGAAAATTTTTTCTGCACACCTTTCATCCTTCGTCTGTGTAGTGCCCCACCCTAAGACCCCCACCCCCTCAAAACCTTAGAGGAGATAGATGATTAGAGGGGCATGTTTTCTAGATCTGTCACCGAGGAAGACGCGCTCTATGTCGCATAACTTCCGTGCCGTTGGTCCAGGAGCCAAACGCTTTGGCACAGAGTTAGTACAGAATGGTACCTCGAGACTTTTTTTTTCGGATTTTGAAAATATCATCTCCTAATTCAAGAATGGAAGTTGTTTCGTCGACTTTGAGGGCGCGCAGCACCCAGACCGTTGAATATGGAGGGCTCAAATATTTTATCTGCACACCTTTCATCCTTTGTCTGTGCAGCGCCCTACCCTAAGACCCCCTCCCCCTCAACCACTGGGAGGTGTAAGAGTGAAAATAGGGGCATGTTTTCTAGATCTGTTACCGAGGAAGGCGCGCTCTAAGTAGCGTAACTTCCGTGCCCTTGGTCTGGGGGCCAAACGCTTTGGCACAGAGGTAGTATAGGATGGTACCTCTAGATTTTTTTTTCGGATTTTGAAAATATCATCTTATATTCAAGAACGGAAGTTTTTTCGTCGACTTTGAGGGCGCGCAGCGCCTAGACCGTTGGAGGTGGAGGCCTCAAATATTTTTTCTGCACACTTTTAATCCTATGTCTGTGCAACGCCTTACCCTAAGACCAACTCCCCCTCAACCCCTGGGAGGAGATAGAGTGAACAGAGGGGCATGTTTTCTAGATCTGTCACCGAGGAAGGCGCGCTCTAAGTCGCGTAACCTCCGTGCCGTTGGTCCAGGGGCCAAACACTTTGGCACAGAGGTTTTACAGGATGGTACCTCGAGACCTTTTTTTTGATTTTGAAAATATCATCTCATAATTCAAGAATGGAAGTTTTTTCGTCTACTTAAAGGGGGCGCGCAGCGCTTAGACCGTTGGAGGTGGAGGGCTCAAATATTTATTCTGCACACCTTTCATCCTTCGTCTGTGCAGCGCTCCACACGAAGACCTCCTCACCCTCAATCCCTGGGAGGTGATAGAGTGAACAGAAGGGGCATGTTTTCTAGATCTGTCACCGAGGAAGTTGCGCTCTAAGTAGCGTAACTTCCGTGCCGTTGGTCCGGGGGCCAAACGCTTTGGCACAGAGGTAGTACAGGATGGTACCTCGAGAATTTTTTTTCGGAATTTGAAAATATTATCTCATAATTCATGAACGGAAATGTTTTCTTCGATTTTGAGGTCGCGCAGCGCCCAGACCGTTGGAGGTGGAGGGCTCAAATATTTATTCTGCACACGTTTCATCCTCCTCTGTGCAGCGGCCTTCCAAAGACCCCCTCCCCCTCAACCACTGGGAGTAAATAGAGTAAAAGAGGGGCATGTTTTCTAGATCTGTCACCGAGGAAGGCGCGCTCTTATTCGCGTAACTTCTGTGCCGTTGGTCTGGGGGCCAAACGCTTTGGCACAGAGGTAGTACAGGATGGTACCTCGAGAATGTTTTTTCGGAATTTGAAAATATTATCTCATAATTCCAGAACGGAAGTTTTTTCGTCGACTTTGTGGGCGCGCAGCGCCAAAACCGTTGGAGGTGGAGGGCTCAAATATTTTTTCTGCACACCTTTCATCCTTCGTCTGTGCAGCGCCCCACCCTAAGACCCCCTCCCCCTCAAGCCCTGGGAGGAGATAGAGTGAACAGTGGGGCATGTTTTCTAGATCTTACACCGTGGAAGGCGCGTTCTAAGTCGTGTAACTTCCGTGCCGTTGGTCGGGGTCCAAACGCTTTGGCAGAGAGGTAGTACAGGATGGTACCTCGAGACTTTTTTTTTGTATTTGGAAAATATCATCTCATTATTCAAGAAAGGAAGTTTTTTCGTCGACTTTGAGGGCGCGCAGCATCCAGACCGTTGGTGGTGGAGGGCTCAAATATTTTTTCTGCACACCTTTCATCCTTCGTCTGTGCAGTGCCCCACTTTAAGACCCCCTCTCCCTCAACCCCTGGGAGGAGATAGAGTGAACAGAGGGACATGTTTTTTAAATCTGTCACCGAGGTAGGCGCGCTCTAAGTCGCGTAACTTCCATGCCGTTGGTCGGGTTGCCAAACACCGTGGCACAGAGTTAGTACAGGATTGTACCTCCAGATTTTTTTTTCAGATTTTGAAAATATCATCTCATAATTCAAGAACGGAAGTTTTTTTCGTTGAGTTTGAGGGCGCGCGGCGCATAGACTGTTGTAGGTGGAGGGCTCAATATTTTTTCTGCACACCTTTCATCCTTCATCTGTGCAGAGCCCCACCCTAAGACCCCCTCCCCTTCAACCCCTGGGAGGAGATAGAGTGAACAAAGGGGCATGTTTTCTAGATCTGTCACCGAGGAAGGTGCGTTCTAAGTCGTGTAACTTCCGTGCCGTTTGTCCGGGGGCCAAACGCTTTGGCACAGAGGTAGTACAGGATGGTACCTCGAGACTTTTTATTCGGATTTTGAAAATATCACCTCTTTATTAAGGATCCCAGAAAATGGTAAATTAAACTTGCTCATTTCGGTGTAAAAAAAATGACAAAAGCGGTGCAAAAAAATGACAATAGCGGTGCAAAAAACCGGTGTAAAAAATCGGTGTAAAAATAAGCAATCAGTAGAGACCCCAAAAAATTGTGAAAAAATTATGCCATTGGCGGTGTAAAAAAAATCTTATAGCCTTACTGCTTCCTTATTTGCCTGGCCAATTTTTGGGACATAAGTTTCTCTAAGAGTGTTGGCTGATGATGGCAAATCCCCTGCACCCAAAATGTATACATAACTTACAATTTACTTATAAATATGTAGCATTTATAAGGTTATCGCTGAAAATATTAATGGGCTAATTTATTCAAAACCATTCTTAGCCAAACCTAACCTAACCTTTTCTAGATTAGGTACTGCTGGATTACAGTCAAACCATCAATCAATCAGTCAAAAATATATTGTGGTGTGCTCACCATTTCCCAATGCAATCCATCCTATTCATGTGTTTGTTAATCTGAGGTACTTGCACATTTATTTAAAGTAAAGGTAAGTTAATCGATAATATTGTAGGCCTACATATGCTAATGTACTTTTATTAGAGGGGGAAAACATTTCTAAATAAATAAGGCTAACCTTCAACATGGGTGTTACACCATTCCCTCATAGCTGGATGATCAGCTTTTTCCAAAGGAATGTTAACTTACAGCATCATATTAACAAAATCAGAAAAAAAATTCTTGTTTTCTGCACTTTAAAGCTTGTTTGCTTTATTCACGCTGTCGCCTATCGAGATTTGTTTAGGCACGGTAGAATGCTTGAAAAAATAATTGTCTTTTTTGTTTTGTTTTGTGTGTGTCATTTGCCACATGCTTTTTGCACGTGTCTTTGCGTGTACAATCAACCCGCACGTTGCAGAACTTGCACATCATAATTTTGTCCCGCTGATCAAAAATATAAAATCATCCGATTTTATCTCTCTTTCGCGATCAAATATTGTCGAAGTTTTCGGCATCTTAGCCACAAATTCAATTGTATCACAAAACTTACAAAATGTGGACGGTAGTTGTAAACACTCATAGATATGTGCATGCCAAAATGACTGCCATCTTAGCTCGATGCGATTAAATTAGGTTAGAAAAATCGACACCAGTGCGCCTTGCGGCAGAAACGACCATTATTCAAAACACGAAAAATGTGGAGTCAATTTGTTATGTTGGTAGTGCGCACATATCGATTGTTGACAATTCTTACATTTTGTTTTCATTTGCGATGGCAATATTTACTGTTTGTAAACAGAGTAATAAAAATACGTGAAATTCAGTAACGTGTCAAAACGAAGATAATTTCACGGCACTAGTCTTTCAGTCTATGTTTATGTCACGCCTATGTTTATGATGGCGTAAATAAATAGAACTTACGACATAAGGACATTATTATGTGCGAAAAAGCGTGAATTTCGCGCGAAAATTCGTGAATTTCGTGACTGTCAAAATCAAAGGAAAGTCGCAAAATTCGTTTAAAGTATCAAATTTTCGCGTTATTTCGTGAATTTCGCGCTTCACCATTTTTCGGGGTCTCTACTCATTATTCAAGAACGGAAGTTTTTTCGTCTATTTTGAGGGCGCGCAGCGCCCAGACCGTTGGAGGTGGAAGGCTCAAATATTTTTTCTGCACACCTTTCATCCTTCGTCTGTGCAGCGCCCCACCCTAAGACCCCCTCCCCCTCAACCCCTGGGAGGAGATAGAGTGAACAGAGGGGCATGTTTTTCTAGATCTGTCACCGAGGAAGGCGCGCTCTAATTCGCGTAACTTCCGTGCCGTAAATCCGGGGGCCAAACGCTTTGGCACAGAGGTAGTACAGGATAGTACTTCGAGAATTTTTTTTCGGATTTTGAAAATATCATCTCATAATTCAAAAACGGAAGTATTTTCGTCGACTTTGAAGGCGCGCAGCGCCCAAACCATTGGAGGTGGAGGGCTCAAATATTTTTTCTGCACACCTTTCATCCTTCGTCTGTGCAGCGCCCCACCCTAAGACCCCCTCCCACTCAACCCCTGGGAGGAGATAGAGTGAACAGAGGGGCATGTTTTCTAAATCTCTCACCGTGGAAGGCACGTTCTAAGTCGCGTAACTTCCGTGCCGTTGGTCGGGGTCCAAACGCTTTGGCAGAGAGGTAGTACAGGATGGTACCGCGAGACTTTTTTTTTTGTATTTGGAAAATATCATCTCATTATTCAAGAAAGGAAGTTTTTTCGTCGACTTTGAGGGCGGTCAGCACCCAGACCGTTGGAGGTGGAGGGCTCAAATATTTTTTCTGCACACCTTTCATCCTTCGTCTGTGCAGTGCCCCACCCTAAGACCCCCTCTCCCTCAACCCCTGGGAGGAGATAGAGTGATCAGAGGGGCATGTTTTCTAGATCTGTCACCAAAGAACGCGCGCTGTAATTCGCGTAACTTCCGTGCTGTTGTCCGGGGGCCAAACGCTTTGGCACAGAGGTAGTACAGGCTGGACCCTCGAGACTTTTTTTTCGGATTTTGAAATTAACATCTCATAATTCAAGAACGGAATTTTTTTCCTCGACTTTGAGGGCGCGCAGCGCCCATACCATGAAGGTGGAGGACTCAAATATTTTTCTGCACACCTTTCATCCTTCGTATGTGCAGTGCCCCACCCTAAGACCCCCTGCCCCTCAACCCCTGGGAGGTGATAGAGTGAACAGAGGGGCATGTTTTCTAGATTTGTCACCAAGGAAGGCGTGCTCTAAGTCGCGTAACTTCCGTATCGTTTGTCCGGGGGCCAAATGCTTTGGCACAGAGGTAGTACAGGATGGTACCTCGAGACATTTTTTTCGGATTTTTTAATATCTTCTAATAATTCAAGAACGGAAGTTTTTTTCTCGACTTTGAGCGCGCGCAGCACCCAGACCGTTGGAGGTTGAGGGCTCAAATATTTTTTCTGCACACCTTTCACCCTTCGTCTGTGCAGCGCCCCACCCTAAAACCCCCTTCCCCTCAACATGTGGAAGGAGATAGAGTGAACAGAGGGGCATGTTTTCTAGATCTGTCACCGAGGAAAGCGCGCTCTATGTCGCGTAACGTACATGCAGTTGGTCCGGGGGCCAAACGCTTTGGCACAGAGGTAGTACAGTATGATACCTCGAGGCTTTTTTTTAGATTTTGAAAATATCATCTCATAATTCAAGATCGGAAGTTTTTTCGTCGAATTTGAGGGCGCGCAGCACCCAGACCGTTGGAGGTAGAGGGCTCAAATATTTTTTCTGCACACCTTTCATCCTTCGTCTGTGCAGCGCCCCACCCTAAGACCAATTCCCCCTTAACACCTGGGAGGAGATAGAGTGAACAGAGGGGCATGTTTTCTAGATCTGTCACCGAGGAAGGCGTGCTCTAAGTCGCGTAACGTACGTACCGTTGGTCCGGGGGCCAAACGCTTTGGCACAGAGGTAGTACAGGATGGTACCTCGAGACATTTTTTTCGGATTTTTTAATATCTTCTAATAATTCAAGAACGGAAGTTTTTTTCTCGACTTTGAGGGCGCGCAGCGCCCAGACCGTTGGAGGTGGAGGGCTAAAATATTTTTTCTGCACACCTTTCATCCTTCGTCTGTGCAGCGCTCCACACTAAGACCTCCTCTGCCTCAATCCCTGGGAGGAGATAGAGTTAACAGAGGGGCATGTTTTCAATATCTGTCACTGAGGAAGGCGCGCTCTAAGTCGCGTGACTTCCGTGCCTTTGGTCCGGGGGCCAAACGCTTTGGCACAGAGGTAGTACAGGATGGTACCTCCAGACATTTTTTTCGGATTTTGAAATATCTTCTCATAATTCAAGAACGGAAGTTTTTTCGTCGAATTTGCGGAGCACTACGCCCAGAACGTTGGAGGTGGAGGGCTCAAATATTTTTTCTGCACACCTTTCATCCTTCGTCTGTGCAGCGCCCCCCTACTAAGACCCCCTCCCCCTCAACCCCTGGGAGAAGATAGCGTGAACAGAGGGGCATGATTTCTAGATCTGTCACCGAGGAAGGCGCTCTCTAAGTCGCGTAACTTCTGTGCTGTTTGTTTGGGGGCCAAACGCTTTGTTACATTGGTAGTACAGGATGGTACCTAAAAAATTTTTTTTTCGGATTTTGAATATATCATCTTATAATCTAATAATGTAAGTTTTTCGTCGACTTTGAAGGCGCGCAGCGCCCATACTGTTGGCGGTGGACGGCTCAAATATTTTTTCTGCACACCTTTCATTCTTCGTCTGTGCAGCGCCCTACCCTAAGACCAACTCCCCCTCATCCCCTAGGAGGAAATAGAGTGAACAGAGGGGCATGTTTTCTAGATCTGTCACCGAGGAAGGCGCGCTCTAAGTCGCGTAACCTCCGTGCCGTTGGTCCAGGGGCCAAACACTTTGGCACAGAGGTACTACAGGATGGTACCTCGAGATCTTTTTTTTCGGATTTTGAAAATATCATCTCATAATTCAAGAATGGAAGTTTTTTCGTCTACTTAAAGGGGGCGCGCAGCGCCCAGAAAGTTGGAGGTGGAGGGCTCAAATATTTATTCTGCACACCTTTCATCCTTCGTCTGTGCAGCGCTCCACACGAAGACTTTCCCACCCTCAATCCCTGGGAGGAGATAGAGTGAACAGAGGGGCATGTTTTCTAGATCTGTCACCGAGGAAGGCGCGCTCTAAGTCGCGTAACTTCCGTGCCGTTGGTCCGGGGGCCAAACGCTTTGGCACAGAGGTAGTACAGGATGGTACCTCGAGAAATATTTTTCGGATTTTGAAATATCATCTTATAATTCAAGAACGGAAGTTTTTTGGTCGAAATTTGAGTGTGCGCAGCGCCCAGACCGTTGGAGGTGGAGGGCTCAAATACTTTTTCTACACACCTTTCATCCTTCGTCTGTGCAGCGCCCCACCCTTAGACCCCCTCCACCTCAACCCCTGGGAGGAGATAGAGTGAAAAGAGGGGCATGTTTTCTTAATCTGTCACCGAGGAAGGCGTGCTCTAAGTCGCGTAACTTCTGTGCTGTTTGTTTGGGGGCCAAACGCTTTGGTACAGAGGTAGTACAGTATGGTACCTCGAAATTTTTTTTTCGGATTTTGAATATATCATCATCTCATTTTTCAAGAACGGAAGTTTTTTTCATCGGCTTTGAGGGCGCGCAGCGCTTAGAACATTGGATGTGGAGGGATCAAATATTTCTTCATCACACCTTTTATCCTTTGTCTGTGCAGCGCCCCACCCTAAACCGCCTCTCCTCAACCCCTGGGAGGAAATAGAGTGAACAGAGGGGAATGATTCTAGATCTGTCACCGAGAAAGACGCTCTAAGTCACGTAATTTCCGTGCCGTTGCTCCGGGGGCCAAAGGCTTTGGCACAGAGGTAATACAGGATGGTATCTCGAGACTTTTTTTCCGGATTTTGAAAATATCATCTCATAATTCAAGAACGGAAGTTTTTTCGTCGACTTTGAGGGCGCGCAGCGCCCAGACCGTTGGAGGTGGAGGGCTCAAATATTTTTTCTGCTCACCTTTCATCCTTCGTCAGTGCAGGGCCCCAACCTTTGACCCCCTCCACCCACACCCCTGGGAGTAGATAGAGTGAACAGAGGGGAATGTTTTTTAAATCTGTCACCGAGGAAGGCCCGCTCTAGGTCGCGTAACTTCCGTGCCGTTTGTCCAAGGACCAAAAGCTTTGGCACAGAGGTAGTACAGGATGGTAACTCGAGACTTTTTATTCGGATTTTGAAAATATCACCTCATTATTTAAGAACGGAAGTTTTTTCGTCTACTTTAAGGGCGCGCAGCGCTTAGACCGTTAGAGGTGGAGGGCTGAAATATTTTTTCTGCACACCTTTCATCCTTCGTCTGTGTAGTGCCCCACCCTAAGACCCCCACCCCCTCAAAACCTAAGAGGAGATAGATGAATAGAGGGGCATGTTTTCTAGATCTGTCACCGAGGAAGGCGCGCTCTATGTCGCATAACTTCCGTGCCGTTGGTCCAGGGGCCAAACGCTTTGGCACAGAGGTAGTACAAAATGGTACCTCGAGACTTTTTTTTTTCCGATTTTGAAAATATCATCTCCTAATTCAAGAATGGAAGTTGTTTCGTCGACTTTGAGGGCGCGCAGCACCCAGACCGTTGAATATGGAGGGCTCAAATATTTTATCTGCACACCTTTCATCCTTTGTCTGTGCAGCGCCCTACCCATAGACCCCCTCCACCTCAACCACTGGGAGGTGTAAGAGTGAACAGAGGGGCATGTTTTCTAGATCTGTTACCGAGGAAGGCGCGCTCTAAGTAGCGTAACTTCCGTGCCCTTGGTCTGGGGCCCAAACGCTTTGGCACAGAGGTAGTACAGGATGGTACCTCGAGACTTTTTATTCGGATTTTGAAAATATCACCTCATTATTTAAGAACGGAAGTTTTTTCGTCGACTTTGAGGGCGCGCAGCGCCTAGACCGTTGGAGGTGGAGGCCTCAAATATTTTTTCTGCACACTTTTCATCCTTCGTCTGTGCAGCGCCTTACCCTAAGACCCCCTTCCCCTCAATCCCTGGGAGGAGATAGAGTGAACAGAGGGTCATGTTTTCTAGATATGTCACCGAGGAAGGCGCGCTCTAAGTCGCGTAACTTCCGTGCCGTTTGTCCGGGGGGCAAACGCTTTGGCACAGAAGTAGTACAGGATGGTACCCCGAGAACTTTTTTTTCGGATTTTGAAAATATCATCTCATAATTTAAGAACGGAAGTTTTTTCGTCGACGTTATGGGGGCGCGCAGCACCCAGACCGTAGGAGAAAGAGGGCTCAAATATTTTTTCTGCACATTTTTTATCCTTCGTCTGTGCAGCGCACCACCCTAAGATCGCCTCCCCCTCAACCCCTGGGAAGAGATAGAGTGAACAAAGGGGCATGTTTTCTAGATCTGTCACCGAGGAAGGCGTGCTCTAAGTCGCGTAACGTACGTACCGTTGGTCCGGGGGCCAAACGCTTTGGCACAGAGGTAGTACAGGATGGTACCTCGAGACATTTTTTTCGGATTTTTTAATATCTTCTAATAATTCAAGAACGGAAGTTTTTTTCTCGACTTTGAGGGCGCGCAGCGCCCAGACCGTTGGAGGTGGAGGGCTAAAATATTTTTTCTGCACACCTTTCATCCTTCGTCTGTGCAGCGCTCCACACTAAGACCTCCTCTGCCTCAATCCCTGGGAGGAGATAGAGTTAACAGAGGGGCATGTTTTCAATATCTGTCACCGAGGAAGGCGCGCTCTAAGTCGCGTGACTTCCGTGCCGTTGGTCCGGGGGCCAAACGCTTTGGCACAGAGGTAGTACAGGATGGTACCTCCAGACATTTTTTTCGGATTTTGAAATATCTTCTCATAATTCAAGAACGGAAGTTTTTTCGTCGAATTTGCGGAGCGCAACGCCCAGAACGTTGGAGGTGGAGGGCTCAAATATTTTTTCTGCACACCTTTCATCCTTCGTCTGTGCAGCGCCCCCCTACTAAGACCCCCTCCCCCTCAACCCCTGGGAGAAGATAGCGTGAATATTGGGGCATGATTTCTAGATCTGTCACCGAGGAAGGCGCGCTCTAAGTCGCGTAACTTCTGTGCAGTTTGTTTGGGGGCCAAACGCTTTGGCACATAGGTAGTACAGGATGGTACCTAAAAAAAATTTTTTTCGGATTTTAAATATATCATCATCTCATTATTCAAGAACGGAAGGTTTTTTCGTCGACTTTGAGGGCGCGCAGCGCCCAGACCGTTGGAGGTGGAGGGCTCAAATAATTCTTCATCACACCTTTCATCCTTTGTCCGTGCAGCGCCTCACACTAAGACCGCCACTCCTCAACCCCTGGGATGAAATAGAGTGAACAGAGGGGCATGATTTCTAGATCTGTCACCGAGGAAGGCGCGCTCTAAGTCGTGTAACTTCCGTGCCGTTGGTCCAGGGGCCAAACGCTTTGGCACAGAGATAGTACAGGATGGTACCTCAAGACGTTTTTTTACGGATTTTGAATATATCATCTTATAATCTAATAATGGAAGTTTTTTGTCGAATTTGAAGGCGCGCAGCGCCCATACCGTTGGCGGTGGACGGCTCAAATATTTTTTCTGCACACCTTTCATTCTTCGTCTGTGCAGCGCCCCACCCTAAGACCAACTCCCCCTCAACCCCTGGGAGGAAATAGAGTGAACAGAGGGGCATGTTTTCTAGATCTGTCACCGAGGAAGGCGCGCTCTAAGTCGCGTAACCTCCGTGCCGTTGGTCCAGGGGCCAAACACTTTGGCACAGAGGTACTACAGGATGGTACCTCGAGACCTTTTTTTTCGGATTTTGAAAATATCATCTCATAATTCAAGAATGGAAGTTTTTTCGTCTACTTAAAGGGGGCGCGCAGCGCCCAGACCGTTGGAGGAAGAGGGCTCAAATATTTTTTCTGCACACCTTTCATCCTTCGTCTGTGCAGCGCACCACCCTAAGATCGCCTCCCCCTCAACCACTGGGAAGAGATAGAGTGAACAAAGGGGCATGTTTTCTAGATCTGTCTCAAAGGAAGGCGCGTTCTAAGTCACTTAACTTCCGTTTTTTTGGTCCGGGGGCCAAACGCATTGGCACAGAGGTAGTACAGGATGGTACCTCGAGACATTTTTTCGGATTTTGAAATATATCTCATAATTCAAGAACTGAAGTTTTTTCGTCGACTTTGAGGGCGCGCAGCGCCCAGACCGTTGGAGGTGGTTGGCTCAAATACTTTTTCTGCACACCTTTCATCCTTCGTCTGTGCAGCGCCCCACCCTCAGACCCCCTCCCCCTCAACCCCTCGGAGGAGATAGAGTGAACAGAGGGGCATGTTTTCTATATCTGTCACCGAGGAAGGCGCGCTCTAGGTCGCGTAACTTCCGTGCCGTTGGTCCGGGGGCCAAACGCTTTAGCACAGAGGTAGTACAGGATGGTACCTCGAGTCTTTTTTTTCGGATTTTGAAAATATCATCTCATAATTCAAAAATTGAAGATTTTTCGTCGACTTTGAGGGCGCGCAACGCCCAGACCGTTGGAGGTGGAGGGCTCAAATATTTTTTCTGCACACCTTTTATCCTTCATCTGTGCAGAGCCCCACCCTAAGACCCCCTCCCCTTCAACACCTGGGAGGAGATAGAGTGAACAAAGGGGCATGTTTTCTAGATCTGTCACTTAGAAAGGCGCGATCTAAGTCGCGTAACTTCCGTGCTGTTGGTCCGGGGGCCAAATGCTTTGGCACAGAGGTAGTACAGGATGGTACCTCGAGACTTTATTTTCGGATTTTGAAAATATCACCTCATTATTTTCTAGAACGGAAGTTTTTTTGTCGACTTTGAGGGCGCGCAGCGCCCAGACCGTTGGAGGTGGAGGGCTCAAATATTTTTTCTGCACACCTTTTATCCTTCGTCTGTGCAGCGCTCCACCCTAAGACCACCTCCCCCTCAACCCCTGGGAGGAGATAGAGTGAACAGAGGGGCATGTTTTCTAGATCTGTCACCGAGGAAGGCGCGCTCTAATTCGCGTAACTTCCGTGCTTTTGGTCCGGGGGCCAAAAGCTTTGGCACAGAGGTAGTACAGGATGGTACTTCGAGAATTTTTTTTCTGAGTTTGAAAATACTATCTCATAATTCAAGAACGGAAGTTTTATTCGTCTACTAAAAGGGGGAGCGCAGCGCCCAGACCGTAGGAGGTGGAGGGCTCAAAAATATTTTCTGCACACCTTTCATCCTTTGTCTTTGTAGCGCCCCACCCTAAGACCCCCACCCCCTCAACCCCTGGGAGGAGATAGATGAACAGAGGGGCATGTTTTCTAGATCTGTCACCGAAGAAGGCGCGCTCTATGTCGCGTATCTTCCATGCCGTGGGTCCGGGGACCAAACGCTTTGGCACAGATTTAGTACAGAATGGTACCTCGAGACTTTTTTTTTTCGGATTTTGAAAATATCATCTCATAATTCAAGAACGGATCTTTCGTCGATTTTGAGGGCGCGCAGCGCCCAGACGCTTGGAGATGGAGGGCTCAAATATTTTATCTGCACACTTTTCATCCTTCGTTTGTGTAGCACCCCACCCTAAGACCCCCTCCTCCTGAACCACTGGGAGGAGATAGAGTGAACAGAGGGGCATGTTTTCTAGATCTGTCACCAAGGAAGATGCGCACTAAGTCGCGTAACTTCCGTGCTGTTGGTCCGGGGGCCAAATGCTTTGGCACAGAAGTTGTACAGGATGGTACCTCGAGACTTTTTTTCGGATTTTAAAAATATCATCTCATAATTCAAAAATTGAAGATTTTTCGTCGACTTTGAGGGCGCGCAGCGCCCAGACCGTTGGAGGTGGAGGGCTCAAATATTTTTTCTGCACACTTTTCATCCTTCGTCTGTGCAGCGACCCACCTTAAAACCCCCTCCTCCTCAAGCCCTGGGAGGAGATAGAGATAACAGAGGGGCATGTTTTCTAGATCTGTCACCGAGGAAGGCGCGCTCTAAGTCGCGTAACTTCCGTGCCGTTGGTCCCGGGGCTTAACGCTTTGGCACAGATTGAGTACAGGATCGTACCTCGAGACATTTTTTTTCGGATTTTGAAAATATCATCTCATAATTCAAGAACGGAAGTTTTTTCGTCGACTTTGAGGGCGCGCAGCGCCCAAATCGTTGGAGGTGGAGGGCTCAAATATTTTTTCTGCACACCTTTCATCCTTCGTCTGTGCAGCGCCCCACCCTAAGACCCCCTCCCCCTCAAGCCCTGGGAGGAGATAGAGTGAACAGTGGGGCATGTTTTCTAGATCTTACACCGTGGAAGGCGCGTTCTAAGTCGTGTAACTTCCGTGCCGTTGGTCGGGGTCCAAACGCTTTGGCAGAGAGGTAGTACAGGATGGTACCTCGAGACTTTTTTTTTGTATTTGGAAAATATCATCTCATTATTCAAGAAAGGAAGTTTTTTCGTCGACTTTGAGGGCGCGCAGCACCCAGACCGTTGGTGGTGGAGGGCTCAAATATTTTTTCTGCACACCTTTCATCCTTCTTCTGTGCAGTGCCCCACCCTAAGACCCCCTCTCCCTCAACCCCTGGGAGGAGATAGAGTGAACAGAGGGACATGTTTTTTAAATCTGTCACCGAGGTAGGCGCGCTCTAAGTCGCGTAACTTCCATGCCGTTGGTCGGGTGGCCAAACACCGTGGCACAGAGTTAGTACAGGATTGTACCTCCAGATTTTTTTTTCAGATTTTGAAAATATCATCTCATAATTCAAGAACGGAAGTTTTTTTCGTTGAGTTTGAGGGCGCGCGGCGCATAGACTGAAGGAGGTGGAGGGCTCAATATTTTTTCTGCACACCTTTCATCCTTCATCTGTGCAGAGCCCCACCCTAAGACCCCCTCCCCTTCAACCCCTGGGAGGAGATAGAGTGAACAAAGGGGCATGTTTTCTAGATCTGTCACCGAGGAAGGTGCGCTCTAAGTCGCGTAACTTCCGTGCCGTTGGTCCGGGAGCCAAACGCTTTGGCACAGAGGTAGTACAGAATGGTAACTCGACACTTTTTTTTCGGATTTGGAAAATATCATCTCATAATTCAAGAACGGAAGTTTTTTCGTCGACTTTGAGGGCGCGCAGCGCCCAGACCGTTGGAGGTGGAGGGCTCAAATATTTTTTCTGCACACCTTTCATCCTTCGTCTGTGCAGCGCCCCACCGTAAGAGCCCTCCTCCCCAACCCCTGGGAGGAGATAGAGAGAACAGAGGGGCATGTTTTCTAGATCTGTCACCGAGGAAGGCGCGCTCTAAGTCACGTAACTTTCGTGCCGTTGGTCCGGGGGCCAAACGCTTTGGCACAGAGGTAGTACAGGATGGTACCTCGAGACTTTTTATTCGGATTTTGAAAATATCACCTCATTATTAAGGATTTCAGAAAATGGTAAATAAAACTGGCTCATTTCGGTGTAAAAAAATGACAAAAGCGGTGCAAAAAAATGACAAAAGCGGTGCAAAAAAACTGTGTAAAAAATCGGTGTAAAAATAAGCAATCAGTAGAGACCCCAAAAAAAAGTGAAAAAATTATGCCATTGGCGGTTTAAAAAAAATCTTATAGCCTTACTGCTTCCTTATTTGCCTGGCCAATTTTTGGGACATAAGTTTCTCTAAGAGTGTTGGCTGATGATGGCAAATCCCCTGCACCTAAAATGTATACATAACTTACAATTTACTTATAAATATGTAGCATTTATAAGGTTATCGCTGAAAATATTAATGGGCTAATTTATTCAAAACCATTCTTAGCCAAACCTAACCTAACCTTTTCTAGATTAGGTACTGCTGGATTACAGTCAAACCATCAATCAATCAGTCAAAAATATATTGTGGTGTGCTCACCATTTCCCAATGCAATCCATCCTATTTATGTGTTTGTTAATCTGAGGTACTTGCACATTTATTTAAAGTAAAGGTAAGTTAATCGATAATATTGTAGGCCTACATATGCTAATGTACTTTTATTAGAGGGGGAAAACATTTCTAAATAAATAAGGCTAACCTTCAACATGGGTGTTACACCATTCCCTCATAGCTGGATGATCAGCTTTTTCCAAAGGAATGTTAACTTACAGCATCATATTAACAAAATCAGAAAAAAAATTCTTGTTTTCTGCACTTTAAAGCTTGTTTGCTTTATTCACGCTGTCGCCTATCGAGATTTGTTTAGGCACGGTAGAATGCTTGAAAAAATAATTGTCTTTTTTGTTTTGTTTTATGTGTGTCATTTGCCACATGCTTTTTGCACGTGTCTTTGCGTGTACAATCAACCCGCACGTTGCAGAACTTGCACATCATAATTTTGTCCCGCTGATCAAAAATATAAAATCATCCGATTTTATCTCTCTTTCGCGATCAAATATCGTCGAAGTTTTCGGCATCTTAGCCACAAATTCAATTGTATCACAAAACTTACAAAATGTGGACGGTAGTTGTAAACACTCATAGATATGTGCATGCCAAAATGACTGCCATCTTAGCTCGATGCGATTAAATTAGGTTAGAAAAATCGACACCAGTGCGCCTTGCGGCAGAAACGACCATTATTCAAAACACGAAAACTGTGGAGTCAATTTTTTATGTTGGTAGTGCGCACATATCGATTGTTGACAATTTTTACATTTTGTTTTCATTTGCGATGGCAATATTTACTGTTTGTAAACAGAGTAATAAAAATACGTGAAATTCAGTAACGTGTCAAAACGAAGATAATTTCACGGCACTAGTCTTTCAGTCTATGTTTATTTCACGCCTATGTTTATAATGGCGTAAATAAATAGAACTTACGACATAAGGACATTATTATGTGCGAAAAAGCGTGAATTTCGCGCTAAAATTCGTGAATTTCGTGACTGTCAAAATCAAAGGAAAGTCGCAAAATTCGTTTAAAGTATCAAATTTTCGCTTTATTTCGTGAATTTCGCGCTTCACCATTTTTCGGGGTCTCTACTCATTATTCAAGAACGGAAGTTTTTTCGTCTACTTTGAGGGCGCGCAGCGCCCAGACCGTTGGAGGTGGAAGGCTCAAATATTTTTTCTGCACACCTTTCATCCTTCGTCTGTGCAGCGCCCCACCCTAAGACCCCCTCCCCCTCAACCCCTGGGAGGAGATAGAGTGAACAGAGGGGCATGTTTTTCTAGATCTGTCACCGTGGAAGGCGCGTTCTAAGTCGCGTAACTTCCGTGCCGTTGGTCCGGGGGCCAAACGCTTTGGCACAGAGGTAGTACAGGATGGTACCTCGAGAATTTTATTTCGGATGATGAAAATATCATCTCATAATTCAAGAACGGAAGTTTTATTCGTGTTATAAAAGGGGGCGCGCAGCGCCCTGACTGTTGGAGGTGGAGGGCTCAAATATTTTTTCTGCACACCTATCATCCTTCGTCTGTGTAGCGCCCCACCCTAAGACCCCCACCCCCTCAACCCCTGGGAGGAGATAGATGAACAGAGGGGCATGTTTTCTAGATCTGTCACCGAAGAAGGCGCGCTCTATGTCGCGTATCTTCCGTACCGTTGTTCCGGGGGCCAAACGCTTTGGCACAGAGGTAGTACAGAATGGTACCTCGAGACTTTTTTTTTCGGATTTTGAAAATATCATCTCATAATTCAAGAACGGAAGTTTTTTCGTCGACTTTGAGGGCGCGCAGCGCCCAGACCGTTGGAGATGGAGGGCTCAAATATTTTATCTGCACACCTTTCTTCCTTCGTCTGTGTCTGCCCCACCCTAAGACCCCCTCCCCCTCAACCACTGGGAGGAGATAGAGTGAACAGAGGGGCATGTTTTCTAGATCTGTCACCAAGGAAGATGCGCTCTAAGTCGCGTAACTTCCGTGCCGTTGGTCCGGGGGCCAAACGCTTTGGCACAGAGGTAGTACAGGATGGTACTTCAAAACTTTTTTTTCGGATTTTGAAAATAATATCTCATAATTCAAGAACGGAAGTTTTTTCGTCGACTTTGAGGGCGTGGAGCGCCCAGACCGTTGGAGGTGGTGGGCTCAAATATTTTTTTCTGCACACCTTTCATCCTTCGTCTGTGCAGTGCCCCACCCTAAGACCCCCTCTCCCTCAACCCCTGGGAGGAGATAGAGTGAACAGAGGGGCATGTTTTCTAGATCTGTCTTCGAGGTAGGCGCGCTCTTAGTCGCGTAACTTCCATGCCGTTGGTCGGGTGGCCAAACACCGTGGCACAGAGTTAGTACAGGATTGTACCTCGTGATTTTTTTTTCGGATTTTGAAAATATCATCTTATAATTCAAGAACGGAGATTTTTCGTTGAGTTTGAGGGCGCGCGGCGCCCAGACCGTTGGAGGTGGAGGGCTCAATATTTTTTCTGCACACCTTTCATCCTTCATCTGTGCAGAGCCCCACCCTAAGACCCCCTCCCCTTCAACCCCTGGGAGGAGATAGAGTGAACAAAGGGGCATGTTTTCTAGATCTGTCACCGAGGAAGGCGCGCTATAAGTCGCGTAACTTCCGTGTTGTTTGTCCGGGGGCCAAACGCTTTGGCACAGAGGTAGTACAGGATGGTACCTCGAGATTATTTTTTCGGATTTTGAAAATATCATCCTATATTCAAGAACGGAAGTTTTTCGTCGACTTTGTGGGCGCGCAGCGCCTAGACCGTTGGAAGTGGAGGGCTCAAATATTTTTTCTGCACACTTCTTATCCTTCGTCTGTGCAGCGCCCCACCCTAAGACCCCCTCCCCCTCAATTCCTGGGAGGAGATAGAGTGAACAGAGGGGCATGTTTTCTAGATCTGTCTCCGAGGAAGGCGTGCTCTAAGTCGCGTAACTTCCGTGCCATTGGTCCGGGGGCCAAACACTTTGGCACAGAGGTAGTACAGGATGGTACTTTGAGACTTTTTTTTCGGATTTTGAAAATATCATCTCATAATTCAAGAATTGAAGATTTTTAGTCGATTTTGAGGGTGCACAGCGCCCAGACCGTTGGAGGTGGAGGGCTCAATTTTTTTTTTTTTTTTTTGCACACCTTTCATCCTTCGTCTGTGCAGCGCCCCACCCTAAGACCCCCTCTCCCTCAATCCCTGGGTGGAGATAGAGTAAACAGAGGGGCATGTTTTCTAGATCTGTCACCGAGGAATGCGCGCTCTTAGTCGCGTAACTTCCGTGCCGTTGGTCCGGGGGCCATACGCTTTGGCACAGAGGTAGTACAGGATGGTACCTCGAGATTTTTTTTTTCGGATTTTAAAAATACCATCTCATAATTCAAGAACGGAAGTTTATTCGTCATCTTTGAGGGCGCGCAGCGCCCAGACCGTTGGAGGTGGAGGCCTTAAATATTTTTTCTGCACACCTTTCATCCTTCGTCTGTGCAGCGCCCCACCCTAAGACCCCCTCCCCCTCAACCCCTGGGAGGAGATAGAGTGAACAGAGGGGCATGTTTTCTAGATCTGTCACCGAGGAAGGCACGCTCTAAGTCGCGTAACTTCTGTTCCGTTGGTCCGGGGGCCAAACGCTTTGGCATAGAGGTAGTACAGGATGGTACCTCGAGACGTTTTTTCGGATTTTGAAAATACCCCTCCAGAAGGGGGGGAAGTCCGTTTTTTGTTTTTTCATTTTAAGGGCGTAGCCCCCGCACCTTTTGAGTCGGGAGGTTGCCTTTTCGCAGAAAGTTGCGATAAAATACGCTCTTCTTACCATGTAAGTGGCATCATTGAAAAAAATTAATTTTTTTTGGAAAAAAATTATTTTTCAATTTCTATTGGGAGAGGGCGTAGCCCCCGCACCTTTTGAGTCGGGAGGTTGCCCTTTTGCATAAAGTTTCGATAAAATACACTCTTCTTACCACGTAAGTGGTATCTTTGAAAAAAAATTATTTTCATCGAAAATGTCTTTTTTTTCGATTTCTATTTTGAGAGAGCGTGGGCCCCTTATCTCATAATAGTTAATGTGTGATGCCATAATTACTGTTTGGTGTACCATAAATTCCATACATATCCATATAAATTACAATAAGGTGTTCAAAAATTCCGGTACGTATACCATATTTATCGCACGATTTCTATTCGCCTTCTGGGACATCGCCCCCGCATCTTTTGAGTTGGGGGGATGCCCTTTGGCAGAAAGTTGCGATTGAATACGCTCTTCTTATTACATAAGTGGTATCTTTGAAAATAATTTATTTTGATAGAAATTTTTTTTAATTTCTATTTGGAAAGGGCATAGGCCCCGCATCTCATAATAGTAATTGTGTGATACCATAATTACTGTTTTGTGTACCATTATTACGGTACATATCCCAGAAATTATCGTACGGTGTACCATTATGTCCGTATATATCCTCAGAAATTCTCGTATGGTGAACCATAATTCTAATACATATACCATAATTATTGTACGCTGTCTTTTCGCCTTCTGGGACGTCGCCCCTGCATCTTTTGAGTTGGGGGGATGCCCTTTGGCAGAAAGTTGCGATTGAATACGCTCTTCTTACCACATAAGTGGTATCTTTGAAAATAATTTATTTTGATAGAAAATTTTTTTTATTTCTATTTGGAAAGAGCATAGGCCCCGCATCTCATAATAGTTAATGTGTGATGCCATAATTACTGCTCGGATTTTGAATTTACCCCTCCAGAAGGGGGGGAAGTCGGTTTTTTTTAAGGGCGTAGCCCCCGCATCTTTTGACTTGGGAGGTTGCCCTTTCGCAGAAAGTTGCGATAAAATACACTCTTCTTACCACGTAAGTGGTATCTTTAAAAAAAAATTATTTTGGTCGAAAATGTCTTTTTTTTTCGATTTTTATTTGGAGAGGGTGTGGGCCCCGCATCTCATAATAATAATTATGTGATACCATAATTACTTTTTTGTATCATAATTTTGATGCATATCCTCAGGAATTATCATGCAGTGTACCATAATTTCGATACGTATACCATATTCATCGTACCATTTCTATTCGCCTTCTGGGACATCGCCCCCGCATGTATTGAGTTGGGAGGATGCCCTTTGGCAGAAAGTTGCTATTGAATATGCTCTTACCATGGTAGTGGTATATTTAAAAAAAATTATTTTGGTCGAAATTTTTTTTTATTTCTATTTGGAAAGGGCCTAGCCCCTTCATCTTTTGAGTTGGGTTGGGTTGGGTTACGTTAGGTAAGGTAACGTAAGTTAGGTTATGTTGGGCACGACATTTTTAACTATTTCAGTCGCAAATTTAGGTTATGCTATTGTAGGTGAGGTTAGGTTAGTATATGTTAGGTTACATTTGGTCAGGTTAGGATCGGTAAGGTTAGGTTAGATTATGTAAGGTTAGTTTATGAACGACATTTTTTACTATTCGTTTGTGGTTGTACATACAAACATACATATAACTATTCTATATAAATATTATTATATATTATATTATTAAATATGTATTTCCTTATATAAAAATATATAAATATGCATCCTTTTCGGACTTTGTTTTTTTTTATTCGTTTGTGGTTGTATTGACTTCAGGACTTTAATTTTTCTTCTATACATTTCATTTGCTTTAGTGCACGAAAAGATCCTTATTAGGAATACTACACATCCTTTTAAACATAGCCCGCGAATCTCGCTGGCCTAACCACTGGTTATTTTATAATCAACGTGGAAAGTCTAAATTTCACAGAATCTCGTTGTAATTTAATATTGTGCAACTATTTATTACGATTGATAAATAATCTCTATTTCAAGAATTATGTTCGAACTAACATAATATTTTCTTTACTAAAATACTATAGGACTATAGTTATGCTAATTGACATTCAAATGAAGTGTTTGATAACTAAATAGAGTTCTTCCACGAAAACAAACGCACGTAATTCCCGTGTGCGTACATACGTATAAGAACTGGGACTCACATGCTCACACACATATTAGACACACATATGCATGCACATAATTTATGAGCATGCATATGTGTGTCTATGTAATCATGTATACACATAGAGATAACTCAGACAATCCCACAGAGGTTTACAGTGGTTGTTTTTAGTTTCTGAAGAAAAATGTCAGCGAGTAAACATTTTTTATTAGTTCTTTTGACTCTCAAACCGGGAAATTTGTTTGATATTTTTTTGTTTTCTAAATGGTAGCTTTTCGATATGGGTAAGTAAAGCCATGGGGTGGCCGTGTGTGCCGTGTTGGCTAGACGTCCAAATCATTGGCTGATGTGTAGTGTTCGCATTGTGGAAACTGTTTCAAACGGCTGTGTTTCATGGTAGTGGAAGTGTTTAACGACGAAGATTCCAATTCGTACTTGAACACAATCATCAGACGTGATCATGCAACGTTTCCGCAATATTTAGGATGTTGCGATATGGCTCAGGAGAGGTAAAAAAATGGGGCGTGGCTGTGTCATGGACGCGGCCGTGTGTTGTATGTGAATACATGTAAGTAACAGGTAATATTTTCTATACAAAATATAAACTATGCTATTTTAAGTATGTTATAATCATGTTTGAACACTCGCATAATTGCAACCGCCTCAGCTGCAGATGTACTGGCACCGTCGTTGATCCGCTCGGCCTCATTCATTCTGTTACGTTCCCGGCACTGCTTCACTCTGTCATGTGGTGTTTTATTGGTGTCATTCCATTGCTTTTGGGGAGCCCTTTCCAACCGTATACGATCTCTGTATTTGGATTTGACTTTTTGACGCGTATAGGCGGACATATAGTTTTGATTATTTTTTTATTTTAACACCATATATATTCACTGTAACTATTTTACACTAATGTTTTATATATTCAATCGATATATTTTTACGAGAGCTCACGATTGAAACACAAACGAACGTCGTAGCTTCTCCGAGTCAAAATAGAAATCTCGAAACGCAGCAAAATGACCTCAAAATGGCGTCGCTTCCCCCTCCACCGCGCGCGATGCGTCACAGTCCTCACTTAGCGTAACGAATTCTTTGATCCTTTAGACGTCCAGTGGTGTAATTAAATTTCGGATGGAGATATATATGTAGCTGCAACACCGAAACTGTATCCCCAGATTTCGTTATCATTCGTTTTTTGAATTGCCTCCCACCGTGGGAACTATGCTAAAGACGTATTCACGTCACATCACGCTGACTCCTGGCACCCCTGGTTCCAAGGGTGATAAAACACCTGCGAGGCCACGAGCCACGGGTCGCTGCGGCAGTATCACGTGTGCGGACGGAATACGCGAATGTCGTTATCAGCCGTGACCGCTGGTAAGGTTGGGTTCGCCACTACCAAAAACTACGCAAGTGCTCAGCACACGGCGCGCACCAATACACGGATGTGCAAAAACTGTTCCCAATCGAACTCTTATGCATTAGTACAGCCAATAAAATTTCGCTTTTAACCTGACACATGTTGGCGTTTTTAATTAATAAATATTTGAATTAATTACCTAACTGGTAATTCCACCGAAACAACCTAACATCAGCCTGTTTTTTTTTTTTACATTTAAATAATTCAGGCGTGTGAATTGTTTGGTAAACAATGTTTAATGAAGCTAAAAAAAATTTTAGTATTTTATTTAAGTTTTGTAACAAAGACAGTTATACAGATAATAACGATAATATATTTTGAAAGCAGTGTAATGTCTCGGCAATGTTTCCCAACTTCCGCCGAAATGCAACCCTGCTCTACTCTAGTTCATCGTTGCACCAATCGTCCGGAACATAAATAAAATACCTATATAAATAAATTTCCCTTCGTGTGCTACATCAGATTAACCCATACACACGACCGTACCATGATATATTTGTTTTAATTCGTAGGTTCTGAATCATTGAGGACGAATAGTGGGCACACAACTCATGCTCCATGTTCAGTTGCGAGCACAGTTTAACTGATGAACCAATGAGGGACCGAGGACTGGTGGGGGAAGGGGGTTGTCTGAGGGACAGGTCACCGCCAGAACAGTACAAAGTGGCCACTGGCTGCGAGTGTGCGCTAAGGGCGACACCGGCTTGCGCATCGGGTGCATATTCGCCCCTACGGTCATCTCGTAGGTAACGTGCCTCTCTGGGATGTTTATCACGTAAAGTAAACGAGATGAAGGATTTTCTCTGCGGGAGAGACGTGGTGTCAAGGTGACGAGGTGGCGAGGTGGCGAGGTGACGAGGTGGCGAGGTGACGAGGTGGCGAGGTGACGAGGTGGCGAGGTGACGAGGTGGCGAGGTGACGAGGTGAAGAGGTGGCGAGGTGGCGAGGTGGCGAGGTGACGAGGTGACGAGGTGACGAGGTGGCGAGGTGGCGAGGTGACGAGGTGACGAGGTGACGAGGTGGCGAGGTGAAGAGGTGGCGAGGTGGCGAGGTGACGAGGTGGCGAGGTGACGAGGTGGCGAGGTGACGAGGTGAAGAGGTGGCGAGGTGGCGAGGTGGCGAGGTGGCGAGGTGACGAGGTGGCGAGGTGACGAGGTGGCGAGGTGACGAGGTGAAGAGGTCGCGAGGTGGCGAGGTGGCGAGGTGACGAGGTGGCGAGGTGACGAGGTGGCGAGGTGACGAGGTGGCGAGGTGACGAGGTGACGAGGTGACGAGGTGACGAGGTGACGAGGTGACGAGGTGGTGAGGTGAAGATGTGGCGAGGTGGCGAGGTGACGAGGTGGCGAGGTGACGAGGTGGCGAGGTGGCGTGGTGGCGAGGTGGCGAGGTGGCGAGGTTGCGAGGTGGCGAGGTAACGAGGTGGCGAGGTGGCGAGGTGACGAGGTGGCGAGGTGACGAGATGGCGAGGTGGCGAGGTGACGAGGTGGCGAGGTGGCGTGGTGGCGAGGTGGCGAGGTGACGAGGTGGCGAGGTCGCGAGGTGACGAGGTGACGAGGTGGCGAGGTGGCGAGGTGAAGAGGTGGCGAGGTGGCTAGGTGGCGAGGTGACGAGGTGACGAGGTTTCGAGGTGGCGAGGTTTCGAGGTGGCGAGGTGACGAGGTGGCGAGGTGGCGAGGTGGCGAGATGGTGAGGTGACGAGGTGGCGAGGTGGAGAGGTGGCGAGGTGGCGAGGTGACGAGGTGGCGAGGTGGTGAGGTGGCGAGGTGGCGAGGTGGCGAGGTGACGAGGTGGTGAGGTAGCGTGGTGGCGAGGTGGCGAGGTGACGAGGTGGCGAGGTGGCGAGGTCGCGAGGTGGCGAGGTGACGAGGTGACGAGGTGGCGAGGTGAAGAGGTGGCGAGGTGGCTAGGTGGCGAGGTGACGAGGTGACGAGGTTTCGAGGTGGCGAGGTTTCGAGGTGGCGAGGTTTCGAGGTGGCGAGGTGACGAGGTGGTGAGGTGACGAGGTGGCGAGGTGGAGAGGTGGCGAGGTGGCGAGGTGACGAGGTGGCGAGGTGGTGAGGTGGCGAGGTGGCGAGGTGGCGAGGTGACGAGGTGGCAAGGTGACGAGGTGGCGAGGTGACGAGGTGGCGAGGTGACGAGGTGTCGAGGTGACGAGGTGGTGAGGTGACGAGGTGACGAGGTGGCGAGGTGACGAGGTGGCTAGGTGACGAGGTGACGAGGTGACGAGGTGGCGAGGTGGCGAGGTGACGAGGTGACGAGGTGGCGAGGTGACGAGGTGACGAGGTGACGAGGTGGCGAGGTGGCGAGGTGACGAGGTGACGAGGTGACGAGGTGACGAGGTGACGAGGTGGCGAGGTGGCGAGGTGACGAGGTGACGAGGTGGCGAGGTGGCGAGGTGACGAGGTGGCGAGGTGACGAGGTGACGAGGTGGCGAGGTGGCGAGGTGACGAGGTGGCGAGGTGACGAGGTGACGAGGTGGCGAGGTGACGAGGTGGCGAGGTGACGAGGTGACGAGGTGGCGAGGTGACGAGGTGACGAGGTGGCGAGGTGACGAGGTGGCGAGGTGACGAGGTGACGAGGTGGCGAGGTGGCGAGGTGAGGAGGTGGCGAGGTGACGAGGTGACGAGGTGGCGAGGTGACGAGGTGGCGAGGTGACGAGGTGACGAGGTGGCGAGGTGGCGAGGTGACGAGGTGACGAGGTGACGAGGTGGCGAGGTGGCGAGGTGACGAGGTGGCGAGGTGACGAGGTGGCGAGGTGGCGAGGTGACGAGGTGGCGAGGTGACGAGGTGACGAGGTGGCGAGGTGGCGAGGTGGCGAGGTGACGAGGTGACGAGGTGGCGAGGTGGCGAGGTGGCGAGGTGGCGAGGTGATGAGGTGACGAGGTGGCGAGGTGAAGAGGTGGCGAGGTGGCTAGGTGGCGAGGTGACGAGGTGACGAGGTTTCGAGGTGGCGAGGTTTCGAGGTGGCGAGGTGACGAGGTGGCGAGGTGACGAGGTGGCGAGGTGGCGAGGTGGCGAGGTGACGAGGTGGCGAGGTGGTGAGGTGACGAGGTGGCGAGGTGGCGAGGTGGCGAGGTGACGAGGTGACGAGGTGGCGAGGTGACGAGGTGGCGAGGTGACGAGGTGACGAGGTGGCGAGGTGGCGAGGTGACGAGGTGGCGAGGTGACGAGGTGGCGAGGTGACGAGGTGACGAGGTGACGAGGTGGCGAGGTGACGAGGTGGCGAGGTGACGAGGTGAAGAGGTGGCGAGGTAGCGAGGTGGCGAGGTGACGAGGTGGCGAGGTGGCGAGGTGGCGAGGTGACGAGGTGGCGAGGTGACGAGGTGAAGAGGTGGCGAGGTGGCGAGGTGACGAGGTGGCGAGGTGGCGAGGTGACGAGGTGACGAGGTGACGAGGTGGCGAGGTGACGAGGTGACGAGGTGACGAGGTGGCGAGGTGACGAGGTGGCGAGGTGACGAGGTGACGAGGTGGCGAGGTGACGAGGTGGCGAGGTGGCGAGGTGACGAGGTGACGAGGTGACGAGGTGGCGAGGTGACGAGGTGGCGAGGTGACGAGGTGACGAGGTGACGAGGTGGCGAGGTGACGAGGGTGCTGAACCCTTGTTGGGGCTCGAACTCGCGCCCTTGGAGCCGCTCGCCAGGTTACCGTCGACTCTCCGAGAGCACGAGCTCGAAGCTGCTAGCTGCTCCTGGAAGGTCACTCCGCGGGCCTCTACGCCCCGCTGGACGCTACACTCTATTAAGCAAGGAAAACGACCGCGCCGAGCCTTCAACGTGTACAATGCACGCAACTCTCTAGACCTTGGCTGGGCGCCGCAGGTGCCACAAGACAACTCGCCACAATCAAGTGACGTGTGCCGGTAACCATAACTTATAACAATGCTTCACGAAGCACCGTTAAGCACAAGAGCTTTTAAGGTGAGAGGACTTCCTGGACAGTAACAATTTCGAACCCCTGGGAGAGCGACACAGGAGAAGTTTTATACCGAGTTCCTCAACAAACCAAGCAAGACGTAAAGCCGTGTCCTCCGATAAGCCCTACCACAGAGCAGGTTGTACTACAGAGAGTGCTGCACTAGCGACCAGTCCTACCACAAGACATGAGATTAGTTCTTCTGCAAACGATCAACCATACCACAAGTGAGTGATACAGAGGCGAGCATCCCTACAAGAGAGTATTGCACTTTTGAGCAGCCCTTGCACATTCTTCGATATTTTGTATCGAACGTCTTGTTTAAGAACGGCCAGAGTGTCTAGGATCACTAACTGATCCAGTCCCCCTGAATTTTTAAACTAATCTCTCCTCAGTTCACGGATTTAAATCACTATTCAAACCATATTTTGTACGAAAATTGCGAACTGTGTAGCGGCTATTATTTTTAATATTGCTAAACAATGAAAATGCGTTGTTCTTCCGTGTAGCGCTCCATTTTTACTGACCCCGAACTCTCTGCTGTCTCAATGTCTTTTTTTTTTTTTTTTTTCGTGGGCAACACTTTACCGCACCAATGGCGCACGGTTCTAATCCAGAGTTAACTTCGGGACCCCATATACAAGCCGATACATACCTGCTACATATGGCTGGCCAATCCCCTCCTAGCACACGATACATGCGACCCTCTCCCTGCATGGCTAACACCCTGCATGATTAGAGCGTATGGGCTTCGGCCTGAGACGCACTTAAGTCTCCCTCCCTAACCCGGACCCCTCCCAAACACACTTAGTTTTAGTTAGGTTAGCAAGAGAAAAAAATCTACACGTGGTGAAGAAGTGCACTGCTTGGGGAAGACAACTGCTGATGCCTCTGTCGTCTGCACCCACAGTTCCGGCAACTATGTGTCCTTTTTGAGTGTGCTAACGTCCGAGTTGGCTAGGCTAGATGTGTGTTTTGTTCATTGCCTGTTCGTCTTGAGGGAAAAAAAAATTGATTGTCTGTAAAGTCAGTTTACGGACGATAGTTTAACGTGACAACGTCATAACAAAACATTGATGAAATGATTGCATACCTTTATGAATAAAATTTAATCATTTTTATTGAACTATCGCTATTTGTATGGATACAAAGAAGGAGTGAAATGAAATCTACAATTTAATTGATAAATTTACTTTTATTTGCACTCATTCATTCAAATATGTTTACTACTTTAACGAACAGAGTATTTTAACTATAACTTTTTGAATGAAACTGGTTGTTTAGTTGGAATGTTCAATTGGCTCCATAAAATATATATTCCCTTGCACGTCGGTTAGGCGGTTCAACTTGATATTAAAATTTCAATTTTTTTTTAATTGTCTTTTATGTTTCTTTTTGTTTATTGCTCTTTATTTTGTAAAAATGGAAAAATAACCATAAAAATTAATTAATAAAAAATATTTTAGTTAAAGTACTAAATTTAAAAGCTACTTTTGAAAGCCCGCCTTAACCTATTCAATTAATAAAATAGTAGATTCATAGGCCAATCGAGTGGAAGATAGATGCGGCTCAAGCATACAATGAGCGTAACGGGACAATGAGTCATCCTTTTCGTGCGTGCAGCCGGCGTTCATCGATTTATTAGACGTCACGTCAAAATCTACTTGGAGCAATTCTATGCACTGACTTAGCGAAATATTTTTTAAGAGACATGCGTTTTAAAAACGATACATTAAAAAAGCAGTCACCAGATTTCCAGGAAAAACTGCCACGAAGTTATGATCTTGAGTTGAGTGTTTTATAAACTTACACATTTGTATACACCGATAATTATGTGATATCTGTTAAATGGTTTTTTTGTGGCATGCAAACATGAAAAACATTTTTTGGTGTCCATGACTCTGACAAGACATTGACGTACAGTTGTGTGGATATCGACACATCCCTATCACAGCCGTGAAAAAACTGACTGATATGAGTGGAGTTTGGATACATGTGAGGCACTCTATGGAATAACAGGATTCCAATGCAACTGAATCGTTGACTGCTGGTGTAAGTCGTCATCTTTGACAGCTCCCAGCCTTTAGTCGGGTCAGCAAAGACCGATTTATCCATTTTCCTCTGTCATACCTCCATTCCTTCTCTTTCTCTCTGTTCTAGTATTCTCCTCCTTCAGGCACCTCTTCCTTGGTCTTACTTGGGGGTCTTCTTCTTATGTACTCAACTCCATAATTGCTCCAGTAAAGTCGGTTTACGGACAATAATTTTACGTGATAATGTCATAGGCCTAAGAAAACATTGATGAAAAATTGCATACCTACTTTTTAATTTTCAAATATTATTTACACTTTTTGCAAATTTAATTTAAATAATTTGTTTAAATATAATCACGAACAATTAGTTAAAAAGCCGCCTTAACCTGTTTGATATTATAGAAGATTTTCTCGCACAGTGGTTGGCCGGTTCTTGCACGCTCGGCTCAGGCGGAACGTGACAATGAGTCATGCTTTTTCGTGAGTGCAGCCGGCGTTCATCGATTTATAAGACGTTATCACGTCAGAAACAATATGATTTACAAATAAAATGGGGTGTGGCTGTGTCATGGACACGGCCGTGTGTTGTACACGAATACGTGTACGTAACAGGTAATATCTTCTATACAAAATATAAAATACGCTATTTTATGTATGTTATAATCATGTTTGAACACCAAGAAGTTCTTCGGTTTTCAATGTTTTGTTTATAACAACTATTTCCGCTCGTCAAGTTCAGGAAAGAAATCAAGTCAACAAATAATTGCCTTGTTATCACTTTATTAATTATAGGTCTGTGATACGAAAATTACGATACAAATGGCATACAGGATACATCGAGATTTCTGGTAAACGTTAAATCAATACAGGTATTGCCTAACGTTGTTGGATAAGTTTCGATGTAAGGCAATTTTTTTATTTATTTTAACACCATATATATTCACATAACTATTTTACATTAATGTTTTATATACGCAATTGATAGATATTCACGAGAGCTGACGATTTAAACACAAACGAACGTCGTAGCTTCTCCTAGTCAAAAGTTACACTAAACGGAAATCTCGAAACGCAGCAAAATGACTTAAAAATGGTGGCGCTTCCCCCATTCACCGCGCGCGATGCGTCACAGTCCTCACTTAGCGTAACGAATTCTTTGATCCTTTAACTATCCAGTGGTGTAATTAAGTTTTGGATGGAGATGATAGATGTGTAGCTGCAACACCAAACTGTATCCCTTGATTTTTGTTAACATTCGTTTCTTTTTGAAATCTATGGAAGCAATTTTAAAGATGTGCTCACGTCAAAAGGTTTCTAGATTGGCAAGTATCTGAAGACAGTAAACTACTGCTCCATTTTGAATGACGTGTTCCCCGTGACCACGCGGCCACGCCTCGCGCAGCTACGAGCCAGGCAGCGAGCTGATAGCAACTGATAAACTTGAGCACGGGGAAGTGTGGGCTCTGTCGGCTTCGCTGTTGGTAGGACTGACTGACGAAGACGTCGTTTCGCGCCCAGAAGAAGATGTTGAGTAACAACAGCGCAGACACAGAACATGCGACTGTGCAGAGGTTGAAAGTGCCAGTAAATCACGAATTACATCTGGAAACCTGAACGCTGTGGAACATAGTGATGTAACATGTATTTATAGTTAATATTGGAACTACAAAAAAAAAAACGCAGTTACAGGCAGTGAGTTGTTTTCAAAGGTTAGTTTCACGAGTGTTAGAGCACTAGGACATAGCCAGGAGCTCCGTAGCGTCTGCCCCCTCCCTTCAGGGATTAAAAAAGGGGGGGTTGTCTGTAAAGTCGGGTTACGGACGATAATTATACGTGATAACGTCTTAAGAAAACATCGATGAAAAATTGCATACTTTTTAATTTTCAAATATTATTTACAGTTTTTGCAAATTTAATTTAAATAATTTGTTTAAATGTAATCACGAACAATTAGTTTAAAAGCCCGCCTTAACCTGTTTGATATTATAGAAGATTTTTCTCGCACTGTGGTTGGCCGGTTCTTGCACGCTCGGCTCAGGCGGAACGTGACAATTTTTCGTGCGTGCAGCCGGCGTTCAGCGATTTATAAGACGTTATCACGTCAAAAAGCTATGACAGAATAAAGAAATTATAGCCAATTAACTTCATAAGATTACAGATATATCATTGTGGACTACAATATGTATTTCCTCCCCCATTGTAGCCCAAAATGACTTTAAAGTATTTTTAACGACGGTTTAAACACGTGATACTGCAGTAAGTCATCAAAACAAAAACATAAAAAACCAAAGTATCGAATTTTGCAAATATTCTTTTCTATAGAAAAATCATTTCTTAAATTTCTATGTGTGAACATTGGTGTTCTAAAATTCTACTATTCCCTTCGATTTTAGAGCGAAAACAAATTTTCTTTTAAGATGCAATCATAAAGGAAAACATACCTACTCATAAAAACTGATATAGCGGTTTCACTGCACTCCCTTCACAAAATGTTAGCCACGGCCCTGACACAGGCATGATCTTGTGGCCCTGACATAGGCATGTCTACGCGTCACGCTCTGAGCAGTCCACACTCGTAGCCTTTGCATTTTGTTTGTTATTCTAGCCGAAAGTTTTAGCTGAAAATACTAAATATTTGATCTGAATTACAAACACACCAATTAATGCAAGCTATTTAAGTTTGTTTGCCAATTTTTTTCGTAAATTACGAGATGTATATTCTTGTTGAAGCTTTATTATGTACGTGTTAAAATATTTATTTTTCAATCAAAATATTAATATTTATATGTAATAAAGTAGAACTGATTTTATGAGTATTCTAGTTCCCAAATATTCTGTCACGTATAACCTGCAAAAGGCCTTGCGAAACGGTATAGTTTCTTTATCTGTAAGTCAAGTAGACGCACTCACACTTCACTGTCAGCTCGGAGCTGAGTGGACGACACAAGAAGACAGTGAAGGCGGTAAGTCACCTGGGTTGGGAAAGGCGGGCTGTTACGTCTGCAATTACTCTCGTGTCTGAGCAAGAACTCGCGTCACCTTCGACTTCGTTTAGTAGGTCAACTGTCAGTGTGTTAGTTTCAATAATAGGCTTACACAATTCATTATTTAATTGTTTGACGTGATAACGACTAATAAATCGATGAACGCCGGCTGCACGCACTAAAAAAAATTCCCGTTACGCACATTGTCCCGTTACGCTGTGTCCCGTTACGCACATTGTACGCTTGAGCCGCATCTATCTCTCTTCCATTCGATTGGAACAACCATCTATTTTACTTTTTCGAGGCACATTAAACTTTAAACACTCCCGTTCGTTTCCTACTTTTCCTATCATCGTCCTATCATTTACAGAATAACGCAGATTGGAAGAAGTTAAATAGCAAACATGTATAAAAGTTATAGTTAAAATAATCTCTTCGTTTAAGTCATAAACATATTTGAATTAATGAGTGCAAATAAAAGTTAATTTATCAATTAAATTGTAGATTTCATTTCACTCCTTCTTTTTATCCATACAAAATAGTGATAATTCAATATAAATGATTCAATTTTATTCATAAAAGTATGCAATCATTTCAACAATGTTTTGTTATGACGTTGTCACGTTAAACTATCGTCCGTAAACCGACTTTACAGACAACCAATTTTTTTTCTTCGATATTTTTAAATTCCTTTTCCTTCACCCACGAACAAAATTCTTGTACTCGCCACTGGTATCTGAGGCATGACGACAGGAAACAACAAAAGGTCGTATAACTAATTTGTAGATATCGCAAAATCCGAATCATCAGTGTTATGTATTACTTAGCAGCCACACTGTATGTCCGATATAAAAAGACCCTGCACCGACTTTTTTTAAAGACGCATCGAAATTAATTTTTTTTAACTTGTTTCAAGTGTAACAAAATTAGGTTTAACTATTTAGCTTTTTTTTCGTTGGTTACAAGTTTGCAAAACTTCAAGTCGCTAGTTCAACTGTAAGTGGTTTGGAATTTGTATGGATGATAAGTGCGTCAGTGATTTGCACGTGGGGATGTATATATGTTGAAGGTTTGTACATAGAATAATAAATTAAAATTTGTACATACTGTTAGGTAAAATAGAGTCATCAAATTTGGCAAGAATATTGGCACATTCAACTGAAATAAGCTTGCCAATGTGATGACCCTAATTGGCCAATTAGAATGAAAAAAATTGGTTGTCTGTAAAGTCGGTTTACGGGCGATAGTTTAACGTGACAACGTCATAACAAAACATGGATAAAATAATTGCATACCTTTATGAATAAAATTGAATCATTTTTATTGAATTATCACTATTTTGTATGGATACAAAGAAGGTGTGAAATAAAATCTACAATTTAATTGATAAATTTACTTTTATTTGCACTCATTAATTCAAATATGTTTATTACTTTAACGAAGAGATTAGTTTAACTATAACTTTTATACATGATTGCTATTTAACTTCTTCCAATCTGCGTTATTCTGTAAATGATAGGACGATGATAGGAAAAGTAGGAAACGAACGGGAGTGTTTAAAGTTTAATGTGCCTCGAAAAAGTCAAATAGATGGTTGCTCCAATCGAATGGAAGAGAGATAGATGCGGCTCAAGCGTACAATGTGCGTAATGGGACACAGCGTAACGGGACAATGTGCGTAACGGGAATTTTTTTAGTGCGTGCAGCCGGCGTTCATCGATTTATTAGACGTTGTCACGTCAAAAATAAATTATTTTATTTACGGACCTCGTTTTAAAGACGGCATGTCAGCCCTCGAACGAGGCTGTACAGTAAACCGCATGCAAGCATGTCCTGGTGTCCACCTTCAGAGCCGCTGGCGAGGTACTCCAAGCTGCACCATGCAGTGTGACGGAAGAAACAAGTCCGCGCAGTTACTGAGACACTGGGAAGCCCTCAGCTACAGAGAAGCGTGTCTGGCCTTGTTACTGTAGGTACCTCCAGATACAAGCCCGTGTTTGCCGTTTAGGGAAAATCAAATACCTTCTTTGAAAACACACTGAGATTAGTCAGTCGACACCGCAGCAAGTCACCGTAATGCCATGTGCGTCTCGACAGGGGAGTTGAACATCGGGAGATCCAGACATGCAAAGGTGGGTACTAGTGGTGGGAGTAGCGAAATGAAGTGGTGGGCACTAGTGGTGGGAGTAGCGACATACAGAGGTGGGTACTAGTGGTGGGAGTAGCGACATACAGAGGTGGGTACTAGTGGTGGGAGTAGCGACATGAAGTGGTGGGCACTAGTGGTGGGAGTAGCGAGATGCAGAGGTGGGCACTATTGGTGGGAGTAGCGACATGCAGAGGTGGGCACTAGTGGTGGGAGTAGCGACATGCAGAGGTGGGTACTAGTGGTGGGAGTAGCGACATACAGAGGTGGGTACTAGTGGTGGGAGTAGCGACATACAGAGGTGGGTACTAGTGGTGGGAGTAGCGACATACAGAGGTGGGTACTAGTGGTGGGAGTAGCGACATGAAGTGGTGGGCACTAGTGGTGGGAGTAGCGAGATGCAGAGGTGGGCACTATTGGTGGGAGTAGCGACATGCAGAGGTGGGCACTAGTGGTGAGAGTAGCGACATGCAGAGGTGGGTACTAGTGGTGGGAGTAGCGACATACAGAGGTGGGTACTATGGTGGGAGTAGCGACATACAGAGGTGGGTACTAGTGGTGGGAGTAGTGACATGAAGTGGTGGGCACTAGTGGTGGGAGTAGCGACATACAGAGGTGGGTACTAGTGGTGGGAGTAGCGACATGCAGAGGTGGGTACTAGTGGTGGGAGTAGCGACATACAGAGGTGGGTACTAGTGGTGGGAGTAGCGACATGCAGAGGTGGGCACTAGTGGTGGGAGTAGCGACATGCAGAGGTGGGCACTAGTGGTGGGAGTAGCGACATACAGAGGTGGGTACTAGTGGTGGGAGTAGCGACATACAGAGGTGGGTACTAGTGGTGGGAGTAGTGACATACAGAGGTGGGTACTAGTGGTGGGAGTAGCGACATGAAGTAGTGGGCACTAGTGGTGGGAGTAGCGACACACTTAGGTGGGTACTAGTGGTGGGAGTAGCGACATACAGAGGTGGGTACTAGTGGTGGGAGTAGCGACATGAAGTGGTGGACACTAGTGGTGGGAGTAGCGACATACAGAGGTGGGTACTAGTGGTAGGTGTAGCGACATACAGAGGTGGGAATAGCGACATACAGAGGTGGGTACTAGTGGTGGGAGTAGCGACATGAAGTGGTGGGCACTAGTGGTGGGAGTAGCGACATACAGAGGTGGGTACTAGTGGTGGGAGTAGCGACATACAGAGGTGGGTACTAGTGGTGGGAGTAGCGACATGAAGTGGTGGGCACTAGTGGTGGGAGTAGCGAGATGCAGAGGTGGGCACTATTGGTGGGAGTAGCGACATGCAGAGGTGGGCACTAGTGGTGGGAGTAGCGACATGCAGAGGTGGGTACTAGTGGTGGGAGTAGCGACATACAGAGGTGGGTACTAGTGGTGGGAGTAGCGACATACAGAGGTGGGTACTAGTGGTGGGAGTAGCGACATGAAGTGGTGGGCACTAGTGGTGGGAGTAGCGACATACAGAGGTGGGTACTAGTGGTGGGAGTAGCGACATGCAGAGGTGGGTACTAGTGGTGGGAGTAGCGACATGCAGAGGTGGGCACTAGTGGTGGGAGTAGCGACATGCAGAGGTGGGTACTAGTGGTGGGAGTAGCGACATACAGAGGTGGGTACTAGTGGTGGGAGTAGTGACATACAGAGGTGGGTACTAGTGGTGGGAGTAGCGACATGAAGTAGTGGGCACTAGTGGTGGGAGTAGCGACATACTTAGGTGGGTACTAGTGGTGGGAGTAGCGACATACAGAGGTGGGTACTAGTGGTGGGAGTAGCGACATGAAGTGGTGGACACTAGTGGTGGGAGTAGCGACATACAGAGGTGGGTACTAGTGGTGGGTGTAGCGACATACAGAGGTGGGTACTAGTGGTGGGAGTAGCGACATGAAGTGGTGGGCACTAGTGGTGGGAGTAGCGACATGCAGAGGTGGGCACTATTGGTGGGAGTAGCGACATGCAGAGGTGGGCACTAGTGGTGGGAGTAGCGACATGCAGAGGTGGGTACTAGTGGTGGGAGTAGCGACATACAGAGGTGGGTACTAGTGGTGGGAGTAGCAACATACAGGGGTGGGTACGGTTTAAAAATTCCTTCTTTGTCGTAAAAACTACGGTTTTATAATAGCAATTCGGAGTACTGATGTGTTTGTAACAATAAGGTGTGGTATTTAGTGCGCATTTCTCTCAGTCAGGTTTAGGCAATTCGTTTTAATAATATACATCAATATAACTTCTTCAAAAAAAAATTTTAATTTTCATATCTTTACATTATCTTTTGAACAAATTTCGCATAACTTTGACTGGTACTTACGTATTAACGCCACCGCAGCTACCTTTAAATATTGTGGACGGTTGGTTGGGTTATAGCTACATTAAAAGAAACTATAAAATATTTACAATGGTTGCCGAGGAATTACCAATTTGAGGTGTGCCTATTCTGACCCAACCAAGAGCTCACATGATTTCACAGTATTTTTATTGTTGCTATACTAACCCAACCAACCATCCACAATATTTAAAGGTAGCTGCGGTGGCGTTAATACGCAAGTACCATTTCACCAATAATGTGTTCACTCAATAATTTACTTTTAAAGTTGTATTTTTTTTTGCAGTTTTTAAAAGTTATTTGTAGCGAGTGTGTCGAGAAGCAGAACTGGACAAGGTATTTCTTATTGATGACAACCTTGTGTTTGTGAAACAGCGAACCAGTGAGTGTACAAGGACTGTTCGGCCAGGTTGTTCCAGCCGGACACCGCTGACAGAGAACCGGACACTGCACTGCACCAGATACTGCAGTTCCCAAACATTCTGTCATGTATAACCTCCAAAACGCCTTTCAGAATGGTAAAGTTTCTTCATCTGGAAGCCGAGTAGACGTGCACACACTTCTTCACTGTCGGTTCTGAGCAGGGTGGACGACACAAGAAGGCAGGTATTAGGGTGGCAGAGGGTGTGGAGGCGTCTTGCCGACCAGAGACGAGCTGAACAACCACAAAGAGTGAGGCATCTGGAGAGATGGCCCCCACAAGGGTGGGGCCGGGTGGACCCCTGAGTCCAGGGCCCGGGCCTATCCCAGTGTGTGACATAAACATACATACTCGCTGTGGTTATTTTAAAGTGAAATAATTTTATAAATAAAGCTTATTTTGGACTGTTAAAATAGTAACCGTAATTTTACCTTGTATTTTCAGGTTAAATAACATTCTAAAAAAGAGTGTAGGTAAGAAATGACCATGCAATTATAATGTAGCACGTGACTGTAAATTTGTGTGTGTGTGGGGGGGGGGGGGGGTTCCGTCTCAGATCCTGGGTCCAGGGACAGTAATCGAATGTGGATGCCATGTTCTGGAGGATATGCATCTGTCGTACATAAGACTGCTGAGAGAAGGTATTGATGAGGTACCTTCTCACTTATCTCCTTGAAGGTATCTCAGAAATGTCTTTTCTATTGCAAACATTGAAACTCGCCATGTATAAGGTAAAAAAGGTTAATGCATCCAGCAATGTACATCATGAGGACTGTCTCTAAGGTGATGTGGAAATCTGTGCAATACAGGATACACACAGGAAATGGCGGAATGACTGATGACATTGCTACAATTTATGTAATAGTGAAATGTGACGCCTTGAATTCAGAACGGGTGGCAGGAGCTATTCGTTCCAACAATGACAAGGGGTTGCTCAACAGGAATACATATTGCATTTCATGCGACTATAACTCTTAAATACTGCACCCAGATGGCCTCGGGGTCTTATCAGGCCGCTATGCCGGAAAGTCCATAACGAATCTTCATAATACAAATGTAATGATATGGGTTGACATTTTCCCTCCAGTTTAACCTCCAATACAGGTAGAGCTGATACATTTGTAAACAAACGGGCCGCCATATTGGTACGTGTAGTACATTGAAATCCTCCTCCCGTTTTGGCTTTATCCGCCTCGTCTAGAATCAGACCTCATGCTCCATCTGTGTATTCCCTCATCGCTGGTTTATACCTATGTTTATTTGACACATGCGTGGTAAACTTTTAGTAAAGGGCAGATGAATACTTGGTCACCGAGCCAGCGACAGGGCTACAGGGTGACAGGGCGACATAGCGACAGACAGGGCAACATGTGACAGACGGTCAGAGCGACAGGGCGATGGGGTGACAGACAGGGCAACATGTGACAGACGGACAGAGCAACAGGGTAACAGTTGACAGACTGACAGAGCGACAGAGCGACATGGTGACAGGGCAACAGATCGACAGACAGGGCAACATATGACAGACTGACAGAGCGACGGGGCGACGGGGCGACAGGGCAACAGGTCGAAAGACAGAGCAAAAGGTGACAGACTGACAGAGCGACAGAGCGACGTGGTGACAGGGCAACAGGTCGACAGACAGGGCAACAGGTGACAGACTGACAGAGCGACAGGGAGATGGGGCGACAGGGCAACAGGTCGACAGACAGGGCAACATGTAACAAACGGACAGAGCGACAGGGCAACATGTGACAGGCTGACAGAGCGACAGAGCGACGTGGTGACAGGGCAACAGGTGACAGACTGACAGAGCGACAGGGCGATGGGGCGACAGGGCGACAGACAGGGCAACATGGTGACAGACAGGGCAATAGGTAACAGACTGACAGAGCGACAGGGCGACAGGGTGACAGGGCGACAGGGTGACAGCGACAGGGCAACAGGTGACAGGGTGACAGGGCTACAGGGCGACAGGGCAACAGGTGACAGGGTGACATGGCAACAGTTGACAGGGCGACAGAGCGACAAGGCAACAGGTGACAGGGCGACATGGTGACAGTGCGACAGGGTGACAGGGCAACAGGTGACATGTTGACAGGGCGACGGGGCGACAGGTGACAGGGCGACAGGGCAACAGGTGACAGGGTGGCAGAGTGGCAGGGCAACGGGTGACAGGGTGACAGGGTGACAGGGTGACAGAGCGACAGAGCGACAGGGCAACAGGTGACAGGGTGACAGGGTGACAGGGTGACATGGCATCAGGGCAACAGGGCAACAGGGCAACAGGGTGACAGGGTGACAGGGTGACATGGCGTCAGGGCAACAGACTGACAGGGTGACAGGGCTACAGGTGACAGGGTGACAGGGAACTCACCGGCCAGGAGCGGCAGCAGCGCGCCGAGCAGCAGGGACGGCAGGGTCGGCAGGCACGAGGCTCTCATGGCGAGCTGCGGCGGCTCCTGGGGGCGGGCGTCGCGACGCCGGCGGCTATATGTCCTTCTCCCCTCCCCGTCAAGGCCCGCGCCTGCCCGAGCGGACCGAGATTAAGGCCGCGGTTATCAACAGCGCGAAGACACTAGCCGCTAAACTAATGTACTTCACTTCACCAACTGCGCGGCTTCAAGCTCTAAAACCATACTATTTTTCATTAATAATATTTTTCTCCGAAAACGTGTGCAATACTTTAAAATTTGTATTTTAAAGCATATCTTACCATCATTATGCGATATCTCAGTAAGTGATAATGCGATGCGTATGAAAAAAAACGAAAAATCGTAGCATATCCACTTTACATCCGCAATTAAAAATGGTTTCGGTATGTATTCCTTTCAAAATATTGAAGGTGGGTGGAACATAAGTCTAAACATAAAATGTTGAAAGCTGATTTATCCCGATGCTTGCTTTGCGATTTTGCATATTGCGTGATTTAAATATGGTTTTTGAAAACTTTGTTATCTTACTTTTTACGTCATGTGTTTCTTGCGTTTATGCTTTCTTGCATAGTTTATAAACCCGGTCTAAAGATTGACTTCCTCGGGTATTTTAGATCATTTGATTTCCACGCATTTTAGTTTTTATTTTGATATCTACAGATTTGTTTCTATATAAGCATTGCAAATAAGTTTTTCTTGTTAATATTTGCGCCATGTGTATTCAACTCGTAATCAGGCAAGAACTACTTGTAGTTAAATTTTTGCCCGTCAAACTGCACCAAGAAGACTTACCTGAAGTAAGTTGTCTATGTTTCTACGACAGTTAATGTATTGTTACGAGGATGCTAAAGGCAAGGCAGCGAGGCAGGCCGGTCAACCCGGCACGCCGGCCAGGGGGGCGGGGGGTCCAGGGGAGGCCCCACCTCCCGGAGAGTACCGCGCCTCTCTCCCTGTCTCTCGAGGGTTCCGGGAAGTGGAGTAACTAGGACGCCATCGTTCTCGGAACTTCGAGGGTAAAGTCGGGGATTCTGATAACGCGATGCCTCGGAGGGCTACGAGACTTTTCCAGGGTGGGACTGACAGGTATATAAACAGCGAGGCTGGCCCCTGGTGAGTGAGTGGGACACTGGCGAGTGACCCCTTGGCGAGCGATAGTGAACGACGAGAGACGGACTTCATCGAGGATGGAGCATCTGGTGCGGCGGACGACTGATGGGTTGGGACCGTGGCTCGTGGCGGAAAACGAACGGCAGAGGGAGCCACTGTTCGAGCCGACCTCCAGTTGGGAGAGTAAACAGTGGCCTTACTAAAGTTCGATTAATGTGTGGACAGATATATAAATTGTAACTTGCCCACTGGTGTAAATATTAGGTAATAAATAAAACTCTAGTAAATTAATTCGGTAATTATATCCAAACTGTTTTTCCCACTCAGAACGGAATACAACTTTACTGCTAAAGGGCTAGAAAACTTTTTTTTTTATTTTCTTCATAAAGAAGTAAAGCTAAACAAAGGACCATTAGCAATCAGCGACCTAACAATTTCTTTTGCAAATATGGCGGTAACAATTTCTACTCAATGCTTTCTCATAGACAAAAACAAAAGTATAAATACTAGTAATAGGGGAGCCCAGTTTTAAAATTGTTAGTTAAGCTTTTCGGGTTTGATTTGTTTTATGTGCTAATTTTTTTTAATACCGTCAAATTAGACAAGAAAAGGGGGTGAACGATGCTTGAAATCAGGTATTTTTGCGTTTTTGATATATTTCTTATGATGCAAAGGGAATGTTAAAGTCAAGTTTATAACCTCGGCAGACGACCGCATCATTCTCAAAAATCAAGAAAACCTCGAAATATTTGACTTTTTTCATTGTTTGTTAATTTTGACCCGGAAGAACTGGTTTTACGACATCTAAGGTCCTATTTATGTTTGAAGTAATTAACTTTGTAACAATTAACCATTATTGTAGGACCAATAGTTTCTGTGATACATCTTTTAAAAATTTTGCCGATTTTTTCAAGTTACATTAATTTTAGCAATATTTCATAATTTTCAGTACCATTTATGTTTATGAAGGCCTAGTTTAGTATTCGGAAACCTCCTCCTACTCTCCTGGGGTATCAGGTTATTCAAAAGTGACCCCTTTCCCTCCTCACTGCTTGAGAAATTTGGTGATCTTTCCACATAGGTCCAAAAGTGGTTAGGAGTCGACAAGGAGCTTCTTGACTGGGGGGTGGCTGCGCACTCCCCAAAGTCTCAGCTCCAGGATCAAGACAAGAGATGCGACGCCTCAACATCGCCTTGAGCTCATCTCCTGCAGCTACAGAGAAGACTGTGGCAGTGCTTGCAGCTGCAGGAAGGCTGGGATCACGTGCTCCATAGATGGCATCCCCTGCGAGGGAGCCTCTTGTGACATCGTCCCTGAGCTCGCATTTGGCGTGAATTACTCACCCATCTCAGATGACCTGACAGATAAAAGAATAATTGTGGACGCCCATCTCGGATATTCTTGAAAACCCTCCTGTCATCTCAGAAGACGACGTCTTGAACCAACTAGGTCCATAAAAGAGGGCAACATTTGATGAAAATAAGAAACACATCCTCCAAATTAATTAAAGATGTTAGTTTTTCTTATATTAAATATGTTAGATTTCCAGATTATTCCATTTACATATTTCACTTCTTTATCTCTTTTTTATATTTTATAATGAAAATGATGGTCACAAGAATTAAAAGACATTGTAAATAATTTTCAGACTTGTGATTTTTTTCACATTCCATGCCTGTAAATAAAAATACAAAATCTCATTTTTTGCTCAAATCATTTTGGGGGATGATCACTTTGGTCCCCTGGGACTTCAGTGGAGTCCATTAAGAGGTTGGGAGGGGGTTTTCTAACAATAAACTAGGCCTTCAGAAACATAAATGATACTAAAAATAATGAAATTTTGCTAAAATATCATGCAACTTGAAAAATTGGCCAAAATTTAAAAAGTTGTATTTCCCAAACTATCGGTCCCTCGGTGACCATTATTTTCTAATAATGTGGCAAATTTCATCAACTTCAAAAGTAAATAGGATGATTTTCGCAACAAAAAAAAAAGCTTCTGGTATAAATCGACAAAAACTGAAAAAGGGTTGAAAATGTTGAGGTTTAATTTATTTTTGAAAATGACACAGTCGTCTGCCGAGTTCGAAAACTTGTATTTAACATTCCCCTTGCACTATAAACAACATATAAAAAGAGCAAAAATACCTTATTTGATGCATCGTTCTATGTCTGTCTGACTGTAGTATTAATTAGGTTATGAAGTTTAATTTAAAGGGCTAGAATTGAGATTGGTTTAATGTCTTTTACCACAATAAAATGTTGTAACAGTGACCTGAAAAGATTTGGTTACTTTTTTTTTTTGTGTTGGTGGGATTCACTTTCTAAATATTATTCACTATTAATTTTTTCTGAGCAGTTTGGCTTCACACCCTAAAAAAGAAATTGTGTACTACTTGTGCCTGGTGAATGGAACAAATTGCAAACACCACTGTGGGTGTTTAACCAATTTGTTTTCCCCTCTAGTAACTATGCAGTGAAATACACTGCAAATATCTGTTGAGGGCGTCAATTTCATCCATGGTCACATAACTTGTGTATTTTTATGGAGCTCTTGTTGAGTATCTTCTGCTCCTAGATGGCCTGGAAGGTTGGCATCTTGGTCAAAATTTAGCATCACTCTTTTACGAACGACGAAACACGTGTCCACCAACAATTCATGTCATCAGGAACCCTAGACAGAAGCACCATCAAATCTAAATTGATGGGGCTGGAAGTTCCCTCTGCATGCAGCGAACTCCACCTGCATCGCTATGTGTCTGCTGTCCGTGCTGTACCTTGACGACCCGGGAGATATCTGTGGTAAGAATAAACTCTGGTTGGCCTGTGTAGCACTCAGCATGGCTGTTTGATGCTCGATAGAAGACTGGAGTCGATTTCTGGATGGGGCAGGAGGAATTCACCCCATTGGCTGTCACTTAATGTGGTTTTGAGCTCTTGGTTGTTTGATATTTGGTTTTCCATCTGATTTTCACAGTTGGGCGTATGTTTCATGTCAAATGTACAACTCTGGAGCATAAAATGTATCAGGTTATTTTAAAATTGTGCCTATGGGCCGAGTCCAACCAATCCAGATAATAGCTTTTGTCGACCTGCCACCTTCTGCCGCTGAAATGATGATCGAGACGACGATGGATGCCATAGGCACCAACTAGCAGTTATGCCTGTCTACAAGTTCACAGAGCATTTGAGACTACTTTTCCGTCGTCCGGGTTCTCGTGTTCGAGACTCGGCGTGGTTCCTAGCGGGAAGGCTGGTGTTTAAAGAAAGTGTATCTGGGAAAGCACCAGGCTAGCTCTGTGTCTAACCGAGAGTTGGGTCGTTGGGTGCGAATGCCCCTGCGTGGCCCGCTAGGACCATCGGCGGTGGTCGTGGTTGGAGGGATCCCTGGCTATTGACACGTTATGGGCCCTGCACAGCATAACACGCTGATTCCTGGCTGGGTAGGGAAGTTCACACAATAACATACACGGATTCGGTTTTGCACTGTCGTATACACGTCGCGCACGGAGTATGCGGAGTGGATGCTTAATTGGATCGAACAGTTACACTTGCAGTTTACAGTTACACGATGCACATTGAATTACCCTACGAAACTTGCACTAAATTGACACTGGACGCTCTGACGCACCGTCACTAATCTTAAAATCCTCACGCCAGTCGAGGTTGAGGGGGAAGTCGATTGGAGGCGGCCAATCCCGAAAATTGCAAAGCGGCGGTACCTGGGTCCACCTGTGTGGCCCGCGGTCCGCTTTTAAATTAATTACAAGTCTTTAAGTCGTTGTTGCCGGTGTCTGTGCACTCGACGATTATCTAAAAGTATTTGGTGGCGGGAGTCGGCCCGTGCCATATGCTGCACTGACCCGCGAAATGCTTTGTGCGGGGAGTTTATGTTTAAGCGGCTGGGTTAGGCCCTACACCGTAAAAAGGACCGGGTGCGCACGGGGAGTTTAATAAACGAAAAGGATTTGAATTATGACTATAGTTACCAGTAGTGAATTTCAGTGGAGACAAAGGATGCAGACTCCCCGTGGGACACACGTCCGCCCCGGTCCGCGAGTTGCTCGGTACTGGCGTCTGGCCTTGGCGCGAGTGGAGGCCTCAGTGTTCTCTCGCGCCAAGGTTTCTAAAGTTCTGTTATTCGGAAATTATTAAATTAACAAGAATTAAAAGTGGCTCTAAATTAATACATTAAATAATAAAGATTAACCTAATTGGCAGATACTCTCTATGAATCAGATTTAACAAGTTAACATTAATTAAGTTTGAATAATACAAGTCACACTGGAGACTGTTCGTCACTTGTTGACTGCTCCAGTGGCGATTTATACACAAAAAATGGGGAGGTCATAATTACGTTACAGAATACTCTAATTAATTTAGGCAGAAAGCCGCAAGGGGAGCACTCACAAATGTATTGACGTAAATCCACACGTGAGTGACCCGGGCACTCCTACATCGCACTCTCCTTGAATGGGGATTTTTAATAAAACATGACTGTACCATTAAATTGTGTTTTATTTATAATTAACTGGGTTCGAGGTGGCTGGTTAATTAGGGCATGGTCTTTGATTCTACCTGTTTCACCGGTGCTCGCCTGACTCGGGTGGGCCATGGCTAGGGGTGCGTTCCGTTAGCGGGGTCGAATGCTGGTGTTTGCAGGTCGGGCTTTGGGGTGGCCTTCGGTCGGACGACGTCAACATTTTCAGGGCGTAACATCGCCACATGGCCGGCGAGCAGCAGGTATTGACACAACAGAAATACTCCCAGTTGTTGTAGCCACCAGTGATGATATGCTAAATGATGGTCTAGTCCATTTTGAAATGAGATGTTCGGCATACTGGAAATATTTTCTTTATTAATTTTAGGCACCCTTACATCCACTGATCAGTGCATGGCATGGTTACTTCGAGAGACAGAGCTCGAAGTGACACACTTGTTACGGTCACATTAACTTGACCACACAGAGTTACGTGTTAATCGGTGAATGTTTATTTACCGGCCCTCTAGCCTTCGCCTACAAATTGGTAGGACAAGAGCTCTCAGCACCCTGCATTAACTTGAAATGTAAATGTCCACGCACGTGGTGAGTCTCCTCAGCACTACACGTAAGTACCGACACAATTACAAAATGCACTGTAAGTTATATGTAGTGGCCATTCCCCAATGGTCACGCTACAACAAATACAAAAACCCTGAATACCAATGACATACGAAACGACCACTTGACACATGGACTACAAGTATTTCCTATTAAGCAGAAACATGGCTGTGGTATAACACTGTAAGCAGCATCGGTGACCACCTACCAAGGTTAGCCATGTCGTTGAGTGCCAACTCCTGGTGAGGAGCAACTGCACATAACTTTGTTTGGGGTAGGACATGTTGTGGGGCACTTATATGTAATATTTAATAGTATATTGTTAAAATAAAGAAAGTATTTATAATATATTGAAAGAACAGGTTCTAGAGAGTAGTCTCTTAATTTTTTAGTTTTCCCTTGAAAACAATGTAGGAATGTAATAAAGTCCTTGCAGAAATATATCAATTGTGCTGGTACTCCTTGAGTGCCCACACCACTGCAAGACACTTCTGCTTATTGATATGGTATCGCCCTTCTGTGCGATTCAATTTCACACTTGCAAACCCCACCACACACCTCTCTCTCTCTCTCTCTCTGCCACCTCCCAGCTGGTACAACACCAAAAGTCTGATGCCAAATTGTCGCTTAATGGGTTATAGAAGAGTCTAGCGACAGCAATACTACCTTCCTGCAACTGCCGCACCGCTTACGCTCGTTCCGGGGCCGGCTGCCGCACTGCTCAGGCTCGTTCCAGGGCCGGCGGCACGATCATATATGTCATCTGAAACTTCCAATCATCAAATTTGGCCTCGTGGCTGAGCGCTCAGCGGCGCTATCATCTATGCGTAAGGTTGACGGTTCGAATCCCGACAGGTACGACCTTTTTTTTGTACTTGTAAAAATAAATACTATCACTTAACATTTCAAAAGTAATAAATTGACGTCGTCTGGCCGACGACCACCCCAGAGCCCGACCTGCACCCGCCAGTATACGCTCCCGCTAACGGAACACACCCCTGGCCATGGCCCACCCGAGTCAGGCGACCCGAACAGCAATTAAAGACAAAGCCGCGGAAACCTGAGTAGACAAAAGAAGAACCGTACCCATTCCTCCTGAAACATTAAATTAGGATTTTAGCGACAATAAAATCTCTTCCAGACACACCCGTTTGGAGTCTAGCGTAATGAGGTCACGCCTGGCGCGAGAGAGGCCGAGCCTCCCTCGGACGCCATGCCAGTTCGGCAGTTCAGCGCAGCTCATGGACCGGGGCGGACCTACGTCCCACGGAGAGGCAACATCCTTTGTCTACATTGAAAGTAACGTCCGGTAAATATAGTCACTAATTAACCAAACCCCTTTTATTACTTAACCTCTCCGTGAGTACCCGGTCCCTTTTTTCGGTCCAGGACCTAATCCGGCCGCATCAACTTAAGGACACCCCGCACCACACTTGGTCAGCGGGGCTGCTCTTCAGCATACGGCACGGGCCGTCTCCCGCAACGTACAGAACTTTATTTAAGGTCACGCGCACGGCGCTGACCACAAACCCGCAAGGGAACTTGGACAAACTTAATTGCGGTGCGTGTTTCACCACAGTGGGCACAACACCCGCGCCGAGACATTTGCATACGGGATTGGCCGTCTCCAATCGCCCGCCCCTTAATTCAGTGTATTTTTGTATCCCGTATTTTGTACTGCTAACTTACGTTACCCGAGTAACGAGTGCCACGTAACTTGTGCGCGCCCCCTTAATCCAGTGTATTTTTGTATCCCGTGTTTTGTATTGCTAACTTACGTTACCCGAGTAACGAGTGCCACGTAACTTGTGCGCACCCCCTTAATTCAGTGTATTTTTGTATCCCGTATTTTGTATTGCTAACTTACGTTACCCGAGTAACGAGTGCCACGTAACCTGTACGCGCCCCCTTAATTCAGCGTATTTTGTGTCCCGCCTTTGTGTTACGAAATTACGTTACCTGCGTACCCAGTGAGACGTCTGAGACATAACAGCATCCGAGGCCACGTAACGCGGAACACAAACAATACGGCGCCACGGAATAACAAGTAACAACCCCCCGGGGACCTCTGTAGAGTGTTGTATTGTGTACGACTCGCTACTCTGAATAAAAGGTACGACACCACCACCTCAACTCCACGTCTCTTATTTAAAATCATCTCACGCAACACCGCCGCCGGCCCTAGTGGGCCACGCAGGGGCACATACATCCACGACCCCAAATTCACGACTAGAAACGAGCTAGTCTGGCGCCCACCCGGACAACACAGATCAAGAACCGCCTTTTCCCACTAGGAGCCACACCGGGACTCGAGCCCGAGACCCCGGACGACGGCAAAATATATTTGAATAATGAATGCAAATAAAAGTATATTTATTAATTAAATTGTAATTTTCAGTTAAGGACATGATAACTAATGGTCAATTAGGTTAGGTTAGCTACATTAAAAATACTTTAAAACTTTGTGGACGGTTGATTTGGTTAGGATAGCTACATTAAAGATACTGTGTAATCATGTAAACTGTTTCCTAGCGCTGGATAGCTACATATTAAAAAGTTATTTGCTAAGCAACCATAAAATGATTTTACAGTAATTTTAATGTTAGCTATACTTACCTAATATAACCAACCATCCACTAAACAGTCTATGTGGCATTTTTATACTGGAGAGAAAAAACGCGCGCTTAAAAATAAAAAACATCCAGGGGGTAGGCGCTCCCGATCGGCTAACTTCGGAAAGGATCGGCATTTGCGGCCAGTTGCAGGAAGGTAGCATTGCTGTCGCTAGACTCTTGTATGGGTTATCGCATTGGGCATTGGGCATTGGGCATTTGGTACCTATTCAAGATATCAGCTATGTGATGTTTAGCAGTAGATCTCCGGCACATTAGACCAGGGTTATACAATTGTATAGTAGTAACATCCCATGTACAAATGCCTTTATGCCCTCACTTCTTGTCTTTGCCCAGCAACACATTTCGTTCTGGCAATTATTTATGTGTGCGCGTCTTTGAAACGCAACTCCAGATGTCAGGTAAAAATATGCCTAGGATGCTGCAAACACTATTGATTGATACACAAGATGATCTCTGTTAGATAAGTAGGCACACTTAATGTGATACTTCAAGATCATGGCTTGGGACACATTAGTGTTAATGAAAAGTGGCACATCAAAAGAGACATTACAGATTTACAGAATCAAATCACTAAAATTCTAAATGGCTAATGATTCGTTTGGTTCACCATGTATGTGTGAAAGTAGCTGGCCTCAATATTGTTGTCACATTTTAATCAACCACATGCTAACAAAAAAAAACGCACGAAGAGAAATTTTTAAAAAGAGGATATTGTAAGTTGTTACGTTGGTGTTTTAGCTGAATTCTGATTGGTAGTTTTGAAATTTCTAGTTGACTGTTTGACCGCTCACTGTTATAAACAGCGATCCGTTGAATGTTTTGTAAATTGTGTTGTTTGTTTGATGTATTTTTGAAGTTATAGGGCTGCTTGCAGAGCGAGGTAAGTACAATCTTTGCAAGTTAATTAAATGGAGAAATCAAGACTGTACAAGCTGGCCTAGATGTGTCTACTTAACTTTTTTTTTACTTAATTTTATTGAGCAGTATCCTGATTGAACAGTAATTTGGATTCTGAAATTTATAATTACTGCATTTTTACAGATGGACCGATACGAATTTAATGCACCCAAATTTGTGGACTTCACAATACCTGAAAATGAAGTTAGTGATGATTTTTTTGGTAAGTTTAACTAGTTTTAATTTTCAGCGTTCTTATTTTTTTTTTTTTTTTTTTTGGTAAATCTGTATTGTACGGATTAGCGCCAAAAAAAATCGTACAAATATGAAATAACTTTCATTATATGCTATCTTACGTCCTCTTTTCAGAACCGCCTGCGGAGATAAAAAATTCCAATTACTTTTGGAGATATCGAATTTTTTAATATTCATTTTTTGGCGATTTTTTTTAAAAAAAAATTAAAAAATCCGAAAATACCTTTATTCTGTGCTCTTTAACTTCCTCTTTTCATTAAACCCGGCGGAGATCAGAAATTCCAAATACTTTAGGAGATATTGAATTTTTTAATTTCCTTTTGTGCACTGCTGCGGCGTTGAGCGGGAAGCCTACGATTCACACATCTTTCTGGACATACCCGAATACTCACGTTGGCAAGCCTTCTTTTCTTAAAATTAGCAAGAAGTAATTAAAAATACTTTAAAACATTGTATATGGTTGGTTATATTAGGTAAGTATAGCTACATTAAAAAAACTGTAAAATCATTTTATGGTTGCTTAGCAAATAACATTTTAAATGTAGCTATCCAGCACTAGGAAACCGTTTACATGATTTCACAGTATTTTTAATGTAGCTATCCTAACCAAATCAACCATCCACAATGTTTTGAAGTATTTATAATGTAGCTAACAACCTAACTGACCATTAGTTTTCATGAGTTGCATATTTATTTACAATAAACAAAAAAAAAAAAAACCGAAGATGCACGATCGGGCGTTTGCCTCTCGTCTGTTGAAAGGCTTGCCAACGTGAGTATTCGGGTATGTCCAGAAGGATGAGTGAATCGTAGGCTTCCCGCGTTTCACCATTGTTGCTTGTTTACAAGAATGATTTTTTTTTTTTTTTCGCGACGTAGTTGAACGACTACATCACGTAAAAAGAAAATTACGTGAGTTCCTACTGTTCATCCTTTTTCCCGGTTTGTTAGGTCAGGTCAGCTACATTATAAATACTTTAAAACTAAACAACCATTAAAATTAATTTTTATTATTTTTAATGACCGTTCAGTTTCAAAGTATTTATACTGTAGCTGACCTGACCTAATCTACCTTTGTCCCGTTTTGTTAGGTCAGGTCAGTTACATTATAAATACTTAAAACTATACAAGTAAAATTAATTGATATTATTATTAATTTCCGTTTATTTTGAAGTATTTATCATGTAACTAACCTTACCTAATGGAAAATTTCTGTTATTTAGGCATTCACGCACACACGGCAAAATATAAAATGGCGTCTGTTGAATGATTACATAGGGCTTGTATTGCAAAATAAGAACGGCGATATCTCCAAAAGTAATTGGAATTTTTAATCTCCGCAGGCAGTTTTGAAAATAGGACGTAAAAGAGCATATAATGAAAGTTATTTCATATTTGTACGATTTTTTTTGGCGCTAATCCGTACAATACAGATTTACCTTTTTTTTAATACCTTGGCTTTTGTGTGTTTCGTATCAAAATCATCTTTAAAACCCCGGACAATATCTTATGTTAAATATCTTACGTCACGGCTTTTCCGAAAAGTTAAAATAAAATTACGATAATACCTTTTTGAAATACTAGAGACGATCTTGTATTTACCTTGAAAACAGCGTTAATAAATTCCTACTAGTTAATGAGAAAACACAGTTTTTATCTCGCATTTTAATACCTGCGCATTGCCGCGGCAGCCTCCGCTAATTGTTTACCCGTGTCGGTTTGTGTGTTGTTTTGATGAACAAGTATTTTTAAGTCGCGAATGTAATCTATTAATTGTTCGTTAATTATCGGACATGGTGCCTTTTTAAAACTGAAAGAAAAATATCGGAAAACATGGTTTTCACACACTACACCCGTACCTTAACTTACTTAGAAGAAATGGTATAGTAATTCTTACTAGTTTGTGAAAAAATTAAATGCAATACCTGAGCTTTTACAGTGCCGCCACCATTTATTGTTACCTGCAATAGATAGGAATGTATTTTTTCCATATACTACAGGTGTTCCTGAATTAATCCTGAAAGGAAGGTTTCTTAATTCCTACTTTTTTTGTGAAAAAAATATCAGTTTACAGTTTACATTTTAATATTCATGCAATTGCCTTTAGTTTTTTATCAGTGTGTGTTAAATTTTTTTGGAGAACTTTAGACAATGTAGGTGGTGTTGTGATAATGAAATTTGTTTAAATAAGGACTGTATTGCAATTATAAGGAATTTTTAATGCTTATATTTCATGTTTGTTTTATTAGAATAAATAATTGTATTATGAAATGTTTATTTTGTTACATTGCATTTAAAGTATGTACTATTTTGATCACGTAACGGACAATCAAATGGGAGTCAAAAATTTGAATAGAAATGTCGACCTTGTTCATTTTCTGTGAGGAATACATGCTGTGCACTGAAGTAGCATTTAAGAGGCCGTGTCAGTAAATTTTTATTTCCAATATTCTGGTCTAGAAGTTCTCTCTTTTAACAGTGAGATTTAGTGGCTTATTCAACCGAAGTAACTGTAACCGCAGCGCGTGATAAAGCTACTATACCGCCAGATTACTCGACGAAAAATGTATCTGGTTCCTCGACAATCTGAGAGGATGACAATCTGACCGGCGGCTCACTAGGAAATTGCGGATGCAGGGATTCAGAATCAAGAAACCTCACATTTACAACTGTAGTATGAGTCGTATCTAAAAATTTTAATACTTTAAATGTATCGGAATACAATTAATCTTCAAACATGTGGTAATTATTCTTTATCTGGATGTAATATTCCGTGAAAAATAATGGTAGTTGACATTAAAAAGTATACGAAATTCATAGTGTAACGTTTTAAAAGGATAATAACATAAATTCTTATGCTTAGATATTGCATATGCATTACACACAATCTAAATACAATCTCACTTAAGTCAGACTACCTAATTTTTTTACAATGCACCATCATACAGTTTAACAGAGGTAGGAGAACCTCTTATCGATGTTGTTTCAAAGAATCTAAATTTACAAATATTACTATTTATCTTATTATGATATGTATCTTTATGAATAAGAATTTACAAAAAAAATGAATTGATTACATTACACTTTAACATTACAAAAGACTAAAACACTAACAAAACTTAGTTTTATATATTGCTGTAGCATATTAGAAGACGAAATAACTCACTAGACTAACATTAAGAGGGCTGTATCACAAATTTACTTTACAGAGGAGAAAATATCTTTTAAAGATATTTCATTACCTCATTGATTACATAATACTGCCGTTGATGTGATCGTAGATATAAAGTATTGAAAAATTAGATTTCATTATGTTTATGTAAATATTTAGAAAACGTTATTGCTTATAGATGCTCATTATTTAAATAATAGAGAATCTTTTACTTTAATGTACTGGACAAACAAAATACTTATAAGTTAATAAGCTTAGTTGAATAACATCTTCAATTTGTATTGAATTCAATGTACAAATTGAAAATCATGTACAATGAATGCAACTGATTGAATTCAATAAATATTTGATCTTGTGAAACGGCCATAATGGTGATGTAGATAATTATAGATGCTCACATGCATTTTGAGAGTCCTTATAAAGCCTATTACAATTCTATAAGTATACATTAAAATGCTTTTAAAATAGACATGTGTAATATAATTAACACTTGTTTAAATAAGATCATAACAATAAAAAATAAATGAAAATCCTTCAACAGTAAGTTATGTTTTATAAGATTTTAACAAAACACACATACCATAAGAGAATATTAATCATGCCACATAATTCAACACAAAATATTCATTCCAATAGGCGCTACGTAAAAATAACTTCTATTTTTATGCTGATAACTTTGCATTGTTTTATATATATCATTATTTTTAACTTTTAATATTCTCCACACATTAACTGAAATTAAGTATTTTCAGAGCCTTAGCAAATGTTGGTCTGTACCACATACAGTTCGTACGATATCTCTACGTGAAACACATACAGTTCATTATTTGTAATTTTAATTATATTTCCATGAACATAATGAAATTAGTATAGGGCCTAGGTTGTTCACTGTTGAGTACTTCTGAAGTATTTTCATTGTGAGTTAACATACATACCAAATGCCATTCTTCCAGCAAAGTTACAAAGAAGACAACAAGATAATATATGTATAATATATATAATATGTATAATATATATAATATGTATGTAGTACCATATTTTAAACCCCTATTAAATGCATAATAACTCAATCTCTTTTCTGGACTATTAAGTAATAGTTTTTGATTACTGTTATTTGTAACTTAAATAAAATGACAACTAACAAATTAGTAAAATATATAATTACGTGCGATATAGTGTGACAGTTTTACTTGGACGGCAAACGAATATAATAAAATGTCTATGACAATGTTAACTTTACTCATTATTATGGAAAGAAACAAAATGGGCAGATAAGCATATTCTACGCTGACATTTAAAAATGCTCAATTCAAAATGAACATTTCTTCCCGATGACAAACAAAAAAGTTGTATGGTCGCGAATAATACATTCGTATGGCGTCACATCAGCGGAATATTCCCTTGGCATAAATGTGTGAAGTCTGTGACACAAAAACAAATGAACGAACAGCTTTTTTTTTTATCGGATGTGCAATCGGAGACCCTTGGGGTGGTTGAAGAGTGTCAGGTCGGTCGCCAGACCAGATAGTGAAAGCTCAGGGGCTTAGGATAGAAAAGGCCTATCTCCAAATTATTAAGTATAAATGTTGTCATGAAATAGTTAAAGACTTGATTACAACCAGGTTTTTAAACCCATCATGATCATGAAGACACTGATCGGAAGGTAATGTACAATACATTTCAATGGCCTTTTCAGTTTTTGCTAAATAATTATAAATATAAGCAAAATTCCACTGTATCTGGACAAATCAAAATATTGATTATATTTTTTTCATCACAGAAATAATATATGATATGATAACTAAATTTGAAAAAAGCGGTTATGTTAAATGTATTGTATACTTTCAGTAGGCAAAATTTCTGGCCCCTACCTCTTATAGACTTTGAGAAAAACTGCCTTTTAAAATAACATTGATATAGATAGGAGCGCAAATTTGTGACACGGCCTCTTAATTTTTCAGTCTTTCCAAGAAATTCTTTGATAACAGCCGTTGTATATTCGTGTTTGATATGGCCAGTGTTTCATGTATCCCAGTTTATTCCTGGATCCTGTTGGCTTGATCCTGGGAGGCAGGTTGAACAAAGGGGTGTATAGAGACAGGAGGGATCATGGATGGAAGATTCAGAGAGAGTGGAAAAGAACGGAAATAGGAAGAAAAGTGTTCCTGGTGAGGACGGGGTGGGAGTGGAATAGGATTGAGGGAAACATACTGGATGCGAGAAGAGGAAAGGACTTGAGGAAGAGGTTTCAGAAATGGGCGAGTAGGGGGGGGGGGGGTGATCCTTGCCACCTTGCGGAAGCTAATCACAAGTGTAACTAACAATCAAAAACAATCAAATAACTGGTACATTATGTGTGCTGATTTAATTCAGTACGTTTAAAAATCCTGATGCATGATCGCGTTGGATTATGTGGTACTTTATGCTTACTGTTTTAGTTTAGTACGTGAGATCGTGCTCTGATTGTAGTTTGAAAAAAAAAATCATGTACAACAGGATCATGCCATCAGGATCAAGATTTCAGGATCCAGGGATAAATTTCAGTATATGAAACTGAAGAATTAGCATGGTTTTTATTCTTCGTAGTTGTGCTAAACAAAGCGATACACGCTGACAGGTAAACAATAAATGGTGATGACACTTTTCATGCACAGGTATTGTAATGTAGGTTGAAAGGGTGAAGTCTCATGAACTGCTAGTATTTATTAATGCTGTAACAGGAACGTCTCTAGTGATGTAAACTGTAATTTTCTTTTAACTTTGAGGAAAACCCACGACGTAAGATATTTATCGCCTAATGCCATTAATTTACTTTGGTTGATTAAGCTTTCAAAAAATTAATGTGGGAGTAGTCTTTTTTGCTATTTCATAATAATAATGATGACGTAACCAAGATGTAGTCACGTCATTACCGTTGAAGAGATAAAACAAAGTGAAAGTTTTGGTGAAGGTAGATCAACTAATAAAATAAAAAAATTATGTTTGTTCACATTGCAATATGATATGGATATTGATGTAGTCATCAACAAAGGCTGTGCTGAAGCAATTATGACTGGTACTGTAGTGTAACACTTATATGATGACGACAGGCACACGTTATGCTGGACTGATGTGACCCAAACATAAACAAACACTTCGTTTGTTTACAAACACAGGACTGCATGAATGGCAGATGATATTTGTCAATACACGAGTGCCTAACATTACTTAGCCCTGTTTGCGATAACTTTAAAATATAATTAAGGAGACTGAACTGTAGTACAAAAAAAAACAATAACATAACATTGGAATTACATTTATACTCGATAATGGCTAAAGTTCTCTGAGGCACAATGTGACTAGCAGAAAAAAAAAGAAAATGTTATTGAAACTGCAGGACGTACGAAGGGCACCCGGCTCGACAACAGTCCAATTCAAGTTCAGTCTCTATTGTTGGTATCCAACACAACACGTAGATGCCGTCTACACATTAAATAATGGTGGGGGGGTTGCTCCGGGCTAAAACTCTGCCGGTAGGCTAGTTCTATCCCCAGGACCTCTGGGGGGACCGCGGACAGTTACTATTAGATGGCACAGTCTCTGCGATAACGTCTCGTAGCGGGAATCACACGTGTAAGATGAGGGGAGTTTGCAGTCCAACAATGCGCTGGCGCCTACTCAAGGCGACCGCGCCTTACCTTGCGAATGCTGCACTGGCTCCGCAGTCTCCAGCCCGCGTGACGGCTGTCCCCGGGAGTGCGTTGCGATGCACCGGTAGGCACCACACACTTTAGGTCACCAGAGCACTCACACGAGGCGAAGTTCAGGCACGCGCGTAGTTGTTTCCCGGACCGCGGACGCGTAGATGAATTCGATAAATACAGTCCCAAATCCGCGGGCAGTATTAATAATACCGACAGTTCAACTTCAGGTCGCGATTCTGCAGCCCGGAATCGCAGGTAGCGAAAACTTCTCACGCGAAGCGATACGTGCTCCGACTGCGCAGCGGACCGACTCCCCGAGAAAACGCCAGGCGGCTCTTTTATACCTCCGCCCAGCGTCACCAGCGGCCTTTCCTATTGGCCCGTTTTTGAGTTCAGGCGGTTGCTGATTGCCGCTAATTCTCCTGGCGCTGGCACGCTTGCGCCGTCACACTATCACTTCAAAAGTCGAATATTTACCAATACCGCGGACCATTGTTGACTAGGCCCCCTCAAACACTGTTTATATATCCTTAAATACGCCCTACTGACCATATATATATATATGTGGGCCGTGTATCGGTACAGTACATTCTTACATTATAAGTGGAGAAATTTGGGGGATTTAGTGAGAGAGAATGTAGATACTGAAATTTTTACGTATTTCATTTAGTTAAATTATAGGTTTAAGTTATCGTAAAGTAGACTTAAATTTTACCAAGTCTAAGTTGTTGAGTGATACCAATGTTTCCTTCTGTGAAATTGAAACAGTTTGTCATAATATTTTCACTGCATAATGAAAGGGACTGCAATCCCACCCTGTATTGTCTATTTGGCAATACCAGTATTTAAATTTGTATAAGTATGACTTTTAGAGAAAATATTTTCTTGGTATCTCGAAGTAGACTACGTTCCACCTGACCCAGTCTAGTTTGCGATGCTAGTATTTTACTCATTATATTTTACCACTCTACCAGCAACTTCTATTTTTCAGTATCATGAAGTTTTCTAATAAATAGTGCATGTGGTTATATGTCACGACACGCCCATTAGTTTTAAGGTCTACTGACAGTAATTTCTTTGAAAATGAAACATTGGTATCGCAAAATAAACTAGAGAAGGGGGGTTAGAGTCTACTTTACGATACCGTAAAAGTATAATATTCAAAATATTAAATGCGTGAATTATAATGTTTTTATAGTTCCCGTCCAAAAAACCCATTATCCTGCGTGTGTCCAGTAAGAATGTAGGGGTGGTAATGACGTAAGCGACATAATCTTGGTTACGTCAAGAGTATTGTTATGGAATCACAGAGGAGATTATACCCCTAATGCAAAAATAAATTTTATCTTCTTGGATACTGGACCATGACCATAATAAACAAAAATATGTGGCAAAATCTATTCAACACACAATCTTATTCGTTAAATAAAGTTCTTAAATTATGCTGTAGTAAGACATTCAGAGCTTCTTTTAGTCAAAAACATTACATTGTTTTAGCAATAAAATACTAGCACGAACTCTACATAGGTACTAATACCGAGCTTGTATGTCTTATCCCAATGTACGATTGTAGCTAGTCCAATTGAATTGCATGCTGTTCAACTGTTATATATGATACTGTTTTGTCCTTTTGAAAAGCTTAAGTTTGTTGTGGTGTGGCATTAACTGATTGTAAATGAATGTTAAAAATTATACTTACATAATTTTTTGTCTTAGAATGAGATTTATACCTCAATAATTTTATTCAAATTAAATTTTGATTAGTAACTACATATTTGAAAAAAAATTCAGTACTGTATTCTGTAAATGAAGTTTTTTTTTAATTCAACTTACTTTATCTAATAGTGTTGTAATGAATTTTTCTTGTGGGTTACTTTTTGTATGTCTTGGATTTGTTCATTAGTCAGGTGACGTGATGGAACGTTACTGTTAGCACTATTACTTCATGTTGATATTTGAAGGCATGACTGTCCGTCTGTGTGCTCACAGGAAATTTCCCTACGAGGATGGAAGTTCCGCTTACTAATGGAACTGTAGTTCATGAGTTAGACGCTGCGACAATATGCCACACCAGTCCGCAGCGTAATGGAGCTGCAGACGAAGAAGATAACTTGGTGTGAGTAAGAGTGCTGTGGAGTTCAAGAAGGATGTGCAGTTTTAAAACACAGTAATACTTAGTGGTTAATATTCAGAAATGTTTTTAATTTTTTCTTTATTTTTTTGTACTTGCAAATCAATTTGGTGAATTTTGAAGACATGGGCGCTTCTTGATACTAAAAAAAGGTTTAAGAATGGTATTTTTTGACTGTTTTCATGTTGCTTGATTGTGTTGCAAAACATCATTTTTAGATATTAGTTTATTATTTGGGCATCGTCCAGCATAAAAAAATAACCAAAAAAGGTAAAAAAAAATTTACATTGCAGGTTTTCCGTGAATAAAATAATAAAAGTCTTGGGGGAAAAAAAACTTTTTTTCAAAATTAAAATACATGCTGTTGGTTAGTAAATCACGGGGTTTCTTGCAAGTTACAGTTCACGTAGAAGGACTCCGTTCTCGGAACAATGACGACTTAATCCGACCATCGTTGGGTGCCATCACTGATGACTTTTCAATATTTCTAGTCGATAGTTCCAAAAGAAGGGTAAAGGTTATTCATGGACGGTACAACTCCGACCACAGCTAGGAAATTCTCGCTTCCACTACATCATGTTTATTCCGAGCCATCGCCTGATTGCGACTTTTCAGCACTACGACCATACGCTGATTAACTCTGTGGCCGCCCGTCTTCCCAACCAATCACAAAAATGCATAGAAAAATATCAGCTAATCCTGCCACAAGACCTGCCCCCCCCCCCCCCCCCTTCTCTCTCTCTCTCTCTTTCTTTCTTTCTTTTGTAGAACTGATAAAATTGTTGCTTCAGCCTGATTGTTTTAGAATATTCTTGAACTATCCCTGTTTCCATGCATTAAGAGCATTTAGAATCAAAGAAATATAATAAATATTACTTTTAAAAAAATTGCTTTAAGTGGCTTTACCAACTTAAATTAAGTAAACATTCAAAAATAGTTAAAAACTAAGAAATCTCCAATATGATCAAAAAAAACACATTGCCGATCTACAAACACTTTGAAACATATAACTTGTTATTTACAGTTGACAAAAAAAAACCTAATCTAGTACAGAAATTGAGCAATGTATTATTTGTAAATTTTTCGTATATCAAAAGGGAAAGAACCTGCAATGCTGCAAGGTCATCTTGAGACTTGTGCAGTGGAGGTGCACAGGTGCGAGTGGTTGAGGTGTGTGCCGCGTGCCGCAGCGCGACGCTGCAGCAGCTGTGCGTGTCGGGACGCACGCCCTCCGCCCGCAGCGCCCGCAAGTCCCACCCCATGATCACCCGGCTGGACGTCACCGAGGGCCGGGTCCTCGACTTCTCCCAGCAGGTGGGCTCCTCCGCCGTGTCGTCACACGCCTGGGACGGCGGGATGATTCCTTTGCTGGTGGGAGTTCATATCTTAGCTTGCAGTGTTAATTCCAAGAAACGCGAGAGACTGGACCGCGATGCCAGATTCGTAGCTGCCTGGCCGGATTACAAGGGTCGTCCTACCTTGGGGCTGTTTTGGTTCTTATCTAACTTCACCCTTCTGGGGATATATTTGGTTACGATGTACTAGATTCAAGAACGTTATTAAAATACAAAATGTTTTAAGTTTGATGTGTACGACTGGCACGTGTAGCTAAAAAAAATGATGAGAGTTCAATGTAGGTACCTAGTAGTACAAAAAGTGAAAAGGGTAGGGCTACTGATGGATTTTTCCGGTTATGACAGGCACTTTAATTTTTCAATAATATTGGTAGAAAAATAACAAGTGAATCGTGAATCGGCAGAAACGGCGATTCAACTAAATGTTGGCATAATCTGCTGTTGCCAGTTCGTACAGGCCCAACTCTATTTGAGGCATCATGTAAGTGTTATTAAATTATGTTTATGAGAATTACTTTATCATCAATTTATTATACATTAATATTGGTTATTCGAGTATGTTTGATAGACCAAACATTATTAGTTCTGAACTTCCAGTTAAGGATGGTGAAACACCTCGCGGTTAATGTGTAGTCACCTAAACTAAAGAGGTTACTTTGTGCGGTATTGTTGGAAATACGAGCCATTTTTTTGTCACCTTCCAGAGGAAAGGCACAATAGACATACTGTATTTACCTGAATATAATGCTATGATGCTATGATTTTTACCAAAACTGTGGAAACTAAAAATGGGGGTCGCATTATATTCATAAACTTGTGCCTTGCCATTGGGAGCAGCTTAGTTGAAAAATTACAGGCTCTGCCTCTTAAATGTGTCACAACTGGTGTTAATCACTGTTGCCTGAACCTCCACTTAAAAAACTACATGCTCTGCCTGTAAACTATGTCACCTACACCACTTCACTCCGAGGCTTCGTGAACCTCTGCACAGGCGTGACGTGAGAGATGCAAGATGTAGTTCTCGTCACTGGGTTCTTTCTGCTTCTCTTCACTGTGGAGGCTGGGGAAGGTACCCCCTCTCCTCTTTCACCCACTCAGACACGACCACCGTACATCAGCGCGTTCTTTGCTTTCTGAACTACCGTTGACGTACCAACGGGTGTGTGAAGCTAAAAAAAATTGATTATGTTTCTTTAACAAATTTTCACAACCGTCGAGTTCCGTCAGTTTAAAAAAAAAATGAATTAGATGTTCTTGGTTCAAACAGCTAAAATTATCAAGGTAAATCAATGTAACTAGTTTGTGTCGTAAATAAAAGTAAAATTGCGTCTGTAACTAAAGTAGGTGTATTTTAGACCTAATGTGAGTGCGGCAGAGCCGTTGCAGGGTACAATTATTATTATATATACATTGATCACATTTTTATCCTACTAGACTATTAACTTATTCTAGAATGCTTGGAATTCTTTGTGTATGTATGTAACAAGTTTATCCAATTCAAAACAAAACAAAAAAAACTCATTCAAAGTTAGTGTAGTGTAAATATATCAACAATTTGTTTTATATCATGTAAACGATTCAATAATTCTATATGTTTCTGTTGAAAGTTAAGTTGTGGTAAGTTCAAATTAAGTAAAAATTATGTATTAAGCCAGGATTGAAAGCACTCGGTGAGCGTGGACCACTGAGTGTTGGTGAAACATTACTACATCAGAGACTAACGTTTATATCAAATTTAATGCCCTGAAAGAATTCCAAACAGATATTTACTATTCAATAGTCTTGGGATCCCGAGAGTTAATTTAAATTAATTAGTTTAGTTATTCTAATAATTATAGAACAAGAGATTCAGACTTGGATTTAAATTATGACGCTGGTAAGTCTTTCAGGCGGAAATCAATGTTTTTATATTAAAAAAAAAATAATGTTCGTGAAATTCAACAAACGGGAAACGTTCCAAATCGACGACTGGACGGGGACTGGAAAAAAAACCGACCTCAGTGACAGTTATAGCTTCTACAGACGTATTGACTTCCTCGATGACCAGGACTCTGCGACGATCCGCGTGTAGCTGGCTCTCCTGCTCTGGATAGCTGGTAGGTCGTTGACTCAGTCCTCCTCTCGTACCGGACTGCTGGGCTGTTCTACTGCTCGGCTAGTGAGCCGCCTCCTTCTAGTTTGCGCCGTCGAGTCGGTCCTTCTCGCGGACCGGGCTGCTGGGTTGTCCTCCTACTAGGCTCCCGAGACGTCTTCTTATTAGCTCGTGTCGTCAAAACTGCAGCGCCTTTCCTATTTTAACGTGGTTCAGTCGTCGTCGATTGAATAATTGAATTGTCTCTCTCTCAAATCCTCAGGATATTTTAACCGTTCTTCTTTGCGTCGATTAAGGTAGCATAATTAGGCAGATCTTCGTTCTAGTATAAAAGTTTCGTTGCATGTTCTTCCGTGAATTTTAGTGTTGAAATCTTCGACGATAATTAACAATTCTTATCAAAACACAATATTTTCAATAAAGTTACTTAATTCTTGGTATATATCGATAAATAAATCTTACCGTTACTAAAACAGCTCTTCGATATCTTTTTTAAGTATTAATTCAAATCATACGAAGTTTCCAGTTTGCTGCTAAAATTACGGACGCATATTATCAATGACCGAAAAATGGAACACGCGATTCTACAATTTTTCTTTAAACAAAAAAAAAATCAATGCTTTAACGCAAGCAAAATATAATCAAAATGAATCTCCTATTCTTTACAAATATAGTAATAAACAACAAATTTATTATTTTTTTTTAAAAAAAACCAAAGATAAGCATACTTCCAGAGACAAAATAAAGTTTTAGCTTATTTAAAATTTGTAAAGATTTGCATATCATAAATCAAACAATTTTTTTGTTTCGACTTCTGCAACCACCAAAATTGATCAATATAAATATTTCTATAAAGTACAAACGTTGACTTTATAGATTGCCCCTTCTTAGAAATGTCTATTATGTGCAGTTTAAACATACATAGAACAAACAGAATGACATTTCTAATACACATAGATAACAGAATCTACATCTTCATTATTATTTATCGTCCACCAAACGAGGTTGTCATATTCCTACATTTACTAAGACTAATGACTAAACTCATAATATCCTAACAAGAATATATTACATACATGTTGCAATAAATAAAAAAAAAACATACAAAGAATGCTAGGTCAACGTAAGGATATTTTAAACATATGTATAAATCATTCAATATTTTCGGTCACAACAGGTTTGTGATATTCTTTCAGTTGGGTAATGTTGTAATGTCCTATAATCTGCCTGGTGTTAAGGTCTGAGAGTTCATAACAATTATTCCGAATGACTATAGTTATGAGGTATGGTCCGTCGAATAGTAGAAATAACTTTCGGGTAACGTATTGCCAGAACTGGCTGGTTGGATTGGTTCTTTTTAGTACCAGGTCTCCGCAATCGAAAGTAGTTTTTCCGGATAATTTCTGATGCTTCTTTCTCATGTCAGCAGCGGAGGTTAGTTTCGCCCTAACTAACTCCTCGGTTTCCCGTCGTATTTCGTTCAGTTCGTCTTGCTCTTCCTCAGCGACATCATGTTGTAATTTTGGTACCATTGTTTCTGGAATGATATTGGACGGTTTTCCGGTAAGCACTTCGTATGGCGTGGTGTTAGTAGAACTATGGATGGTATGATTAATAACACATTCAATAAATGGTAATTTAGTCATCCAACTTTGTTGTGCATCATAACAAAACGTGCGTAGCATGTTGCCTAGCGTGCGCATTAGTCTTTCTACCGGGTTACTTTGGGGATGTCTAACCGAAGACATGGTGGGTGTAATATGCATCTCCTTTAATCCTTCTTGCCATATCGAACTGGTAAATTGTGTACCGTGATCTGAAATAACCGCTTCGGGGTGACCCACTTCAGCCTCGAATCTCTTCATTTTCTGAAGGACGACCTTGCCGGAAGCATGTACTATTGGGTAGAGCTTGGCGTACTTAGAGAAAACATCTAAGACTACAAATACATATTTTACTCCTGCAGTTGAGCGAGGTAATGGTCCCAGTAAATCTACCGACAACAATTGCAAAGGTCCTCTAGGAATTATCGGTTGTGTTTCTCCAACTAAGTTGCGTTGTGAATGTTTTGCTTTTTGGCATAGGTCGCACGATCTCGTAATTTTCACTACAATTTTGGGTAAGTTCGGACAGTATAATTTTCTACTTAAGGTAGCGGTCAATTTCTTGGAACCAATGTGGGCACAGTTATGATGTATTTCCCATGCAATATTCTTTACTAATTCTTTAGGTACGACCGGTTTCCATAAATCCTCGAATCGGGAACATAGTTTCTTTTGGTAAAATAAAATACCTTCGTTAGAAATGCAATATTTAGTATTGAGTTTATGTTCTGGTACTATGTTTTGAAGTTTTCCCTTAATATTTTGGCAAAATTCATCCCCATTTTGAAGTTGAGCTAAATTTAGGAAAGCATTCCTGATAACATCGTTGTTGGCCATTTGTTCCGCCACTAGATGAGCAACTAAGAATTCTTTCGGGTTACGATGATTCAGTTTTTCGTTTTCCACGACATCCGGTACCCGGCTAAGGTAATCCGCTGCCACATTTTCTTTGCCTTTAATATGGCAAATCTCAATGTCATATTCTTGTATAAGTAGACACCATCGAGTTAGCCTACTACCGAAAATTTTGCCAGTTTTAAGAAATAATAATGATTGATGATCAGTAAGCAGTTTTACATGTTCACCCAACAATAAGTCCCTAAATTTTTGTAAGGCCCATACAATTGCTAAAGTTTGTCGTTCTGTGACTGTATAATTTTTTTCGGCACTATTTAGTGTTCGGCTTGCCATTGTGACTGTTCGTTCTATATCTTCGTCATCGATTTGCGCTAATTTTGCACCTAGCGCATAAGCGGAAGCATCTGTATACAACAAAAAAACTCTACCTAGAATAGGGTGATGCAATACTTGTTCTTCAATGAAAATTTTCTTCAAGTCCTCGAATGCTTTCTTTTCTTCATCGCACCACTTCCATGTTTGTCCCTTCTTTAATAAACCGAAAAGTGGTACAGCTATTTTAGCTATCTTATCAGTATAATTACGATAAAATCCGATCACGCCAAGAAAAGTTCTCAATTGTTTGACGTTCTTTGGTGTTGGAAAGTTAGTAATACTTTGTAATTTTTCGGGTGATGTTTTAATGCCGGTTGGTGTCAAAATATGACCTAAGAAAGGTAATTCTTGGCGACAAAACACAGATTTCTTCAATTTTGCCGTCATGCCAGCGTCACGTAGCTTGGTCAAAACAATGCCGATATGGATAAAGTGTTCTTCCAGGGATGTCGAAGTTGTAAGTATGTCATCGACATAAGCACGAGCGAAGTTTTTGCATTCCGGTCCTAATGTTTGGTCTAGACATCTCGTGAATTCAGCCACGGCATTGCATAACCCAAAAGGCATGACTCGAAATATGTACTGGAAATTTTTAAATAAAAAGGACGTGTATTTCCGTGATTCCTTCTTCAATGGAATTTGCCAATACCCGGCTGACAAATCTAAAGTTGTTAGAAATTTTACTCCTTGATATAAGCGTAGAATGTCATTTGTCGGCCGTGGGCTTTCTCGGTCTCGTATGGTAATCTTGTTAATTTCCCGCGCATCCAGACATAGGCGTACGGAACCGTCCTTCTTTCTGACGCACAGGATAGCATTGGTGTATGGGCTAGGAGCTCGTTCAACTACCTTCCAGTCTAACATCAATTGTAAGTATTCTTCAGCTTCACTCAAAAATTTGGCTGGAATCGGGTAGGATTTTCTATGAAATGGCTCGCCTGGTTTCACCTCTATGCTAGCTTGGTATAATTTGTTTAGTCCAGGTTTGTCGGAAAATATGTCTTGGAAATGCTTTAAAACTTGAAATAGTTCCGTTTTCTCCTTGTCGCTAATCAGAGTAATTTCACTCATGGCATTACGCAAATCGTCATCAGTCGCATTTAAATTACTTGCCATGGTAGAGCATATCATAGCATACGAATTTACATCACGAAGGAGTGATACGCAGTTGTCCGTCACTTCCCATTTTTCCGTGGTGGTCGGGTTCTCTAAGCTATCCATAGCCGTAATCATCCATCCTCCGAAATCCATGATAATTTTGTATGTGGTCAAAAAATCGATTCCAAGTATAATTGGTTTTGCCAAACCTTTCACTATCAAAACAGGTACGCGCTTTACGCTACCTAATCCTTCAATTTCTAGCAAAGTCTGTTTATTAATAATGGGACTAGCCCTTGACGTTACTCCTAAAATTTTAATGGTCGGGACAGGCATACGTGGTAATTTGATTCCTGTACTTTCTATCATTTCTATACAATCTTCGCTAATACATGAAAATTCTGCTCCGCTGTCTAGTAGAACCGGTGATTTGACCCCATTTATGCTAAGTGTTATTTCAGGACACAAGGCTTCTTTTGCATTCCCGGCTTCGATGCACGGTTCGCTTAACAGAAAGTCGCGTTCGTTTTCTCTGAACATTACGGTATTTATTCTTTTCGTGATGACTGTGTTCGATTGGTTTTCTAGACAAGGTTCACGGTGATGTTTAGCCCCTTCCAAATTCGTATTAGGGAGTGGTGATAGGAGCTGTGATACGCCCTCCCTGCTTAGTTTTCCCTGCGGTTAACAAGTCCAGGTATCTGGTCAGGTTGCCATGTTGGTGTAATTCGACCAGACCTCTCTGAAGTAGTATGATTTGAGTCCACTCTTTGACTAAAATTAACACCATCATTATTTCGGTTACACTGCCATTTCGTGTCATTATCACAGTTACTTGGAGAAATAAATTGTCGATTATTTTCAACTCGCGATGTTCCTTGCTCGGTGTGGTTTGCAGTCGTTATTGCTTTCTCTGTCGGCTGAAAAATCTGTGCTTCTACTCGATATTGTCCGTGTGATGCATTCCGGTCACATGCGAATCCTTCTTCTATCGGATACGTATTAGTTTTTGGACCTGAACTCCAAACGGCCCCTTCCCGTCGTTGGTTAGGGTATTGTTCCCGGTTGTAATTACCCTGTTGTCTTTGGTTCCCATTAGTATGGTTCGGTTGATTCCAATAATTAAAGTTTTTGTATCGTCCCCTGTATCCTTTATGATACCATTGCTGTCTAGGTTGTTCTACGTTAAAAGCGTTTATGCGAGGTGATCTCTGTTCGTTATTCGTGGCTGTAGGTTTATTTCGCCAATTTTGGTACAATGGTGCGGGTGGATTATTGTTCTTCCGCTCGAACGTCTCCTTATTCACGCTAGTTCGGTCTAGTTTTTCTAGCCTGTCGTAGTTCAGTAACTGTTCCTTAAAATCTACTATTCCGTTGTAATTTCGTCCGCTTAACTGTAACTCATATCTAACGGGTAGCTGTGATAGTATCATCGCTATAAATTCCTCGTCTTCCATGTTGCAGTTCAAATAGCGACTTCTCTCATACATGTTGTTAATGTGTGCTTCTAGATTCTGGCTTCTTTTAGGTTCAAACTTATCAGAATGCAACTGAATACGTAAATTGCTTTGTATTCTGGTGCTCCAGAATTGTTGTATAAATGCCTTACGGAATGTACTATATTCAGTGATAGAATCTTTCAGTAATTCCCACCAATAGAATGCGGTGTCTTTTAGACAATGGCCAATGCTTTTCATCTTGTCTGTCTCGGATAGGTTAAACGTATTACAATACTCTTCGAACTGGTTAATAAATTTTCTGGGATTTTCTGTGCTTTTTCCGGCAAAACTAGGTACGTTATCTAGCCATTTTCGAGCAGGATGATGCAGGGTCAACATGGAATCAGTAACTAACGGAACATTATTTCTAACTATAGTGACTGGTTCTACACTTATCCCAGTTGAACTAGCTACACTAATGTTTTCGCTTCTGTTGTTATTATTTTCATTGGGGACAGTTGATTTAGTAATATTCAACGCAGTGTTTTGTGTAAATTTCCTCTCGATTTCTTCTACTCGTATTTCTACTCGGTTTACTTTACTTTCTAAATCCTTCTGTACTTGACTGACATTTTCTTTTAACAGCGGTACCGTATTCTCTAGGGTTTCAATCCGCCCGTGTACAACAAAAAAGTTTTGTTCCATGGTCCGTTGTGTTTGTGTAACCTCCGTCCTAATTTGTTCCGTTTCTGCAGTCAAATTATTTAACGTCGTATTCAAGATTCGTACAATATTGTCTAGTCTATTGGCATTCTCCTGTTTTTCGCGTTCCCGTTCCTGTCTTTTGCGTTCACGTTCCTGTTTTTCCTCTTGTAGCACTCGAAACATTTGTTCCAGTGTCACGGTTTGGTGTTCATTTTCTGTTCGAGTCGTTTCCTCACCTCGTTGTAACTTTTGGTTATTCGGGACGTTCGTATTGTCATGGAGTTCCGACATCGTCTCTGCTCCTATTTCTCCCGTTTCTAGCCTTTCTTCAGCATTCGTTTCTGAACGTGTGCTACTGTTCTCTTCTAGCGCATTTCCTCTGAGGAAGTATGGTTCTCTATTTTCTCCAAATGGCATATTTTTCGATTTCCAGACTAAATGTGTCCTAACGTTCGTATTCTCCGCGTCTCAGTGTAGTAGTCAGTGTGTTTCACCTAAATTCGAGCCTAAACGTTGGGCGCCAGAACTGACGTACCAACGGGTGTGTGAAGCTAAAAAAAATTGATTATGTTTCTTTAACAAATTTTCACAACCGTCGAGTTCCGTCAGTTTAAAAAAAAAATGAATTAGATGTTCTTGGTTCAAACAGCTAAAATTATCAAGGTAAATCAATGTAACTAGTTTATGTGTCGTAAATAAAAGTAAAATTGCGTCTGTAACTAAAGTAGGTGTATTTTAGACCTAATGTGAGTGCGGCAGAGCCGTTGCAGGGTACAATTATTATTATACATACATTGATCACATTTTTATCCTACTAGACTATTAACTTATTCTAGAATGCTTGGAATTCTTTGTGTATGTATGTAACAAGTTTATCCAATTCAAAACAAAACAAAAAAAACTCATTCAAAGTTAGTGTAGTGTAAATATATCAACAATTTGTTTTATATCAGGTAAACGATTCAATAATTCTATATGTTTCTTTTGAAAGTTAAGTTGTGGTAAGTTCAAATTAAGTAAAAATTATGTATTAAGCCAGGATTGAAAGCACTCGGTGAGCGTGGACCACTGAGTGTTGGTGAAACATTACTACATCAGAGACTAACGTTTATATCAAATTTAATGCCCTGAAAGAATTCCAAACAGATATTTACTATTCAATAGTCTTGGGATCCCGAGAGTTAATTTAAATTAATTAGTTTAGTTATTCTAATAATTATAGAACAAGAGATTCAGACTTGGATTTAAATTATGACGCTGGTAAGTCTTTCAGGCGGAAATCAATGTTTTTATATTAAAAAAAAAATAATGTTCGTGAAATTCAACAAACGGGAAACGTTCCAAATCGACGACTGGACGGGGACTGGAAAAAAAACCGACCTCAGTGACAGTTATAGCCTCTACAGACGTATTGACTTCCTCGATGACCAGGACTCTGCGACGATCCGCGTGTAGCTGGCTCTCCTGCTCTGGATAGCTGGTAGGTCGTTGACTCAGTCCTCCTCTCGTACCGGACTGCTGGGCTGTTCTACTGCTCGGCTCGTGGGCCGCCTCCTTCTTAGTTTGCGCCGTCGAGTCGGTCCTTCTCGCGGACCGGGCTGCTGGGTTGTCCTCCTGCTAGGCTCCCGAGACGTCTTCTTATTAGCTCGTGTCGTCAAAACTGCAGCGCCTTTCCTATTTTAACGTGGTTCAGTCGTCGTCGATTGAATAATTGAATTGTCTCTCTCTCAAATCCTCAGGATATTTTAACCGTTCTTCTTTGCGTCGATTAAGGTAGCATAATTAGGCAGATCTTCGTTCTAGTATAAAAGTTTCGTTGCATGTTCTTCCGTGAATTTTAGTGTTGAAATCTTCGACGATAATTAACAATTCTTATCAAAACACAATATTTTCAATAAAGTTACTTAATTCTTGGTATATATCGATAAATAAATCTTACCGTTACTAAAACAGCTCTTCGATATCTTTTTTAAGTATTAATTCAAATCATACGAAGTTTCCAGTTTGCTGCTAAAATTACGGACGCATATTATCAATGACCGAAAAATGGAACAAACCGAATATTCTTAAAGAATATTTTTTTACTTGTCCTTGTTTGTATCACGCGATTCTACAATTTTTCTTTAAACAAAAAAAATCAGTGCTTTAACGCAAGCAAAATATAATCAAAATGAATCTCCTATTCTTTACAAATATAGTAATAAACAACAAATTTATTATTTTTTTTAAAAAAAACCAAAGATAAGCATACTTCCAGAGACAAAATAAAGTTTTAGCTTATTTAAAATTTGTAAAGATTTGCATATCATAAATCAAACAATTTTTTTGTTTCGACTTCTGCAACCACCAAAATTGATCAATATAAATATTTCTATAAAGTACAAACGTTGACTTTATACCGTCATAAAACACTCTTTTTGATTTTATGACTGCGGCGTGGTTTTTCGAGAGACCAGGTAAATCTCACTCTACTGACTGAAAGGGTCTAGTAATCTGGAATACATAAATCTAATAATTGGAATAATTTTCATATACTAAGTACCTGAATTGTGATTTCCCGATCCATTAAGTCTGCTTCATGTACAGTAGAATCTCGTTATAGCGAGCACAGTAATAGCGAGAACACGGCTATAACGAGGTATTTTTGAGGAATTTACGGCGTGATCGCTTGTAGCGCACTTTTGTTATTTGTCTGCTTTATCTCCACCCCTCTCGCTCGCCACTAGACATCCTGCCGTTGACGCGTCACATTCTTCAGCCGTGCAGTCGCCATCTAAGTGCGTGGCTTAAAAATAGAATCCCGTCCTTTCTTTCTTTTATCAAACTTCCGTTAGTTATCTGTGCCGTGTGTAGACAAAGTTTGAGGTTGGAACAGAAACAACGTAAGAAAGTATTTTTTACAAATTAGAAATATGTATGTTTTTGTTTTTATAATCTCGTATTTTCACGTTTTTTTTGGTTATCTTAAAAGAGATAATATTAAAAAGCCATTCTAATGAGATTTAATTGTTTCTTGGTTAACAAAAACTATTAATTATCAAATATTGTTAATTGTTTATATTCTATTTATTATTACATATTTACAAGACGTCATACTGTACGCGTACGCAATACGGCTGGATTCGTTGCTAAAACATAACCTAGCATGTTATGTGGTATCAGAAGTAAAGAGTAACGTAACGATAGTAATGAGTACTAATTGTTATAGTAACGAATACATACGGTTACACATTTTTTCGTTACTTTTACACCTCTAGTCGGCACTACCGTATTTATTTCCGAATCGCTAGGGCACTTTTCTTGTAACTTTTGTTTCGGTCAGTTGTTGGGGTATCTGTCCAAGAAAGGGGTGGTGATGGCTTGAGTTTAATCCCAAATTTATTTTCTAAAAAAGTTGACAGGTTTCTTTAAATGAAAAAAGTATAGTTTTCCAGCGCCTATTTCGTTTGAGGCGTACGTGCGTTGCCGCAGCCGCACTCCTGCTTTTTTGTAAGGAATTAAATCGTCGCGCTACACTAGCACCACCTGTTAACAACATCCCGAAGCAACATGGCCGCCAGCAGACAGCACGTGTCGGCAATAGATAGTAGGACAATGCTGCGTCGGCCGCGGGCTGAGATGCTATACTTACGTGGCTTGGTAGGGTATTCTGGTTATTTTGACGCAATCAGTGATCGCATCCGTACATATGAGGTATCGTTTTAAAGATAATTCACACATCTGCTCACAGAAATTAAGATTTCGTTTATATAACCTGTTATTTTCCAATTATACAGGTTTAAACACAATTTTTATGCTATTTTCGGTTAATTTTTATTTTTTGGGGGCCAAAATTTGTCCAATACGGTTATAGCGAGGACACGGTTATAGCGAGGATCAAACCCGGAACCGTGACACCTCGCTATAACGGGACTCTAGTGTACTTACAATCAAAAAGTTTGGGGTCACGTCATATTCAGAGGTGCGCTTGTTTTGGGGTTAATGCTAAAAGCAGTATGTTCAGTTGAAAGGAATGGAAGGGGGTTGAGAGTGTGGTGTTCCCACAGGAAGGGGAAGGGGATCCGGGAGAGACGGCGGAGGCCGGGCCGAGAGAGCCCCGCCCCTCCCCCGCCACGTCCAAGACCAGCCTGCTGCTCAAGCGAGCCAGGGAGGACCGCAGGGAGGAGCAGCCCCAGAAGTACGTCAGCATGGCTGAAGCCGTGCTCAAGTTCCAGACCAAGACGCCGCTGAGATTCCGCACCAAGTTGCAAGGTGAGGGAGTGGCCGTCGTATGGTCGGGCGAGGTGTTCAGTGCTCGTAACATTTCAAGTACAGAGCTTCGTAAGCTGGAAATGTGGCAAACGTTGCTGTACCTTTGTTTGGTTTTTAAATTTTTTTTTTTTTCCGCAGGTAGCTGCTGGTTTTTAAATACATATAAACCATTTCTCCTGTGTGTCAAGTAGTGATCATATACACCAGCAATTTTCGTTAATGGAAAATTCCCGGCCAGCCGCTCTGTTTCCGTGTTGTTCGGCGTGAAGGATTACTTTCATTTTGAAGCTCGCAATAGTTACTGTGTTTCCCCATCGCAGCTACTGCACTGCCTGGCTGCGACTGGAGAAGTGACTTCTGTCGCACAATGCTTCGTCCTGTGACCTTGGCAAGATCCTTGTTTACTACTTAACAAAGAGCGCTCTGAATCTTAACAGTGGGGACCAAAAGCATCATGCTACTGGTTTCCCCATTCCTCCCCCTTTCAAGAATTTTGACACCCTAAAATAAACAGTTCAATGATCATGCAATAAAACACGGTATTATGGTGTGTGGATTTGTGAGATGTGGTGTCCTCTGGGTCATTCCATGAGATTTCAACCAGGGTTGGTTGCTGCACATTTTTTAAAAATTCTGAGGATTTATACACTCATTGGTACATGTTTTGAGAGATCAAAACAAATTTTATAAAAATTTATTTCCTATAATTTTTGCGTAGGCACCTGTTTGAAGATGGTGGCGTGTGAAGATTTCAGCATTTTCAAGCATTTACGATAAATGCTGTAGCTCCTTCAATTTTTATCGTAACAACTTTTTAAAACATACATTTTACTCAGCTCTAAATGCTGTTTAATTTTCGTTATAAGCATTTCCTGCTGTGATAATTAACATATTTTCTGTTATTTTTCAAAGTTTATCAACAAAATTGACTTTTCTTCCAACTTTAAGCCTAAAACCTTCCATGAAGGACATAAAACATTCCAATGATTTCTTGTATGTGTATACTACAGTATTAGTATTATGTGGCAGATAGGTGAAAATTGGGGTGTTTTGAGTCCTTTCATATTTACAGACTGTTAAAAATTGAATATTTCTGAAATTTGCAATTTTCACCGTGATTTTTTACGGTGTGGGACACATGTGAAAAATTTAAAATTTACACAGAATGTAGTTCTATTGAGGTACTTTAACATACATAAAATTGGTGAGGGTGTTTTGCAAATTAAAACCAACAAAAAATCTTGAATTTAGTAAAAAAATCAATATTCACAATACTCTAAAACATTGTGGAAGATCTCGAAATAGACAACACAATGTATTTAACTCAATAGAAAATCCATAAACATAGACCCTAAATAAAATTGTTTGTTCATATTCTCATTATGTTAGCAGTGTGTATAACGTTTTAGTCAATTTTGACAAGTCATAATGTTATTGCCAAACCTAGGAAATGTTCATTAGCACAACTTTAGGAAAACATTTGTTACCAGTCTATTTCTTGAAATATTTTTTTCTGGATTGTAGTCTGTGTGCCAAAACTTCAGTCACTTCATTTCCAACATTTGCATCAAGGCGTCTTCCTCTTCCTGTCATAACTGAAAATTCACAAACTGTTAAAACACGTAGGATGTTGTCGAAAGGCATCCGAACTTGGTCGTTTCTCGATTTAAAAAATGAAGCAGCTGGACCATGAGGATGGTAGAAATGAACATCACAGTCGTCCTCATCCATGTTCACTTGCACAACCTCGGCAACCCACCAGTTTTCATCGTAGATGCATGCAACAAAAGCTCCTTCTTTAATTCCCTGTGGTTTCACCGGGATGAACTGGGAGTCAAATGTATGCTCGACCTTCACATCCTCGTATTTGACTGATTTGGATGTGATAAAACATCTAATACATCCTCGAACTTCAAATGGTAAAAATCTATGCTTCTGTCTTGTTCCTGGGACTGTTTTAGCATTTTTGAATCTATTTTCCAAAAATGCCTCATTTGAAACTATTTCTTTGTTTTTCACATATAAGAAGGCAATTCCATTAATATTTTCTTGACAAAATGCGAACATATCTTCTGCAGTTAATATCTGACCCGTTGTGGTTCTTTGCAAGGAGGCCTTTGAAACAAGGCGTTTGACGGTCCCGCCAATGCCATCGCATGGACTTTTACCATGTGATGTACCAAAGAAGTTCCATTCAGCTTGAAGGTGGAAGTCAATCTCATGATAGCAGAGGTTTATAAGGTTTTTTCTATTTTTGTACTGGGCCCCTGCACCATCCGAAAAGTATATAATTTTATTTATTTGTGGAAAATCCTCTTTCAATTTAGCGATCAGTTTTTGTTGAAAAGCATAAACAGTAGCTGTTGTATGCTCCAAACAGTCACTTATGAAGCAAAAACATTTGGATTCCACTGAGCCTTTCATCTGATCCCTGTAATATAAGATAAAAGGGTGAAGGGTAGCCTGATCATTCACCCAATGGAATCCTTGAATGGCATCTTGCACAAGAAAGGAAAAATTCTCTGCAAAATCTGCAAGAACAATTCCTTCAGTCAAATCCAAGTTCTCTATTTTGGTTTTGAGGTAAGCAGATTGAGTTTTTGCTACAAAATGATGTCTCTTTAGGTTCGTCAGCTTTGTAATTAGATCCTCAATATACTCATCATTAGTTTTAGTAACACTTATGAGATCTGCCCTGTCTGTGTTCACCCACTGTTTGTAAGTGTAAGTGACACTCTCTATAAAGTCATCATTATTGCTACACTCACCACTTTTTTCTTCATCTTCACTTCCACTAAATTCAGAGCCTTCATTCATGGCTTTCAGTTCCATTTGCAACAAATCTGTTAACACCTCTGGTCCAGGGCAGCTGTCACATTCACTAAGCATGCATTCTTCCTTTTCTACATCACACACAATAGATTCAAGTAAATCCTTGTAATTTATGTTGAGCTTTGCCCCATCTAACATCAACTTAATGTTCTGATGAGCAAGGCAGACACAGACAGAGTGAGTGCCACTTCCACCAGCCAACACACACCACCTAGGCCTAAGCTCTGCAAATTTAGAAAATCCAATTTTGTGATTTGTGTATTCACTGCGGAAGCTTGCATACAGCTCTTTCAAGTTACAAAGAACTAGCCTTTTCTGTTTGTGCTCTTTTTGTCCTTGCTCATTTCTTATGGAAATGTACTCTTTTTTACCTGAACAGATTCTGCTGTTGTCATTCTGTTCGTAGAAGTTCACAACCTCTTTGACTGTTTCATTAGTTAGTCTGTTACACTTCTTGTGATCCGTGCCAGGTAGAATTCCATGCTTCTTGACAAGTTTCCTAGTAGTTTTGACAAGGTAAGGGGTAGCATCAAAATATTCACATGTTTTAGCAATCGACCAGGATTTTGGTGCCAAACTTAGAATCTTTACCTTTTCAGAAAAAGAGGATGGTTGCTTGAACTTTTCTTTTAAACAGTTCAACAAAGTACTGTAATCGTCCTCTGGTGGTAGTGTTTCACTTTCCTCCACTGTGCAGATTTCAAGAGAAGTGGAGATTTTTTTCTTGAAAGCTGAAGAAATTTTGTTGGCTTTTGTGTCTAAGGCTCGAGGTCGGTTTTCAATGCTGAGTTTTTGTATTTTAACAGGTGACACACCCAATGTCTCGCAGATCAAATTTGCCTCAACTAAAGTTTCTTCAACAGGATGATAGAGATCATCTTCAGATGATTCCTCTTGACATGTTTGTAAATCCACTATTCTTTTCTTGCAGGAAATGCACAAACTTTTACCAGGAATCAATTTTAGACTTGGATTAAGTATTGAATACCTTGTTGAAAAATTCAGAGATATTTCTTTGAGACCCTTAGAAATGACTTTTTTATGTACACTGAATGGATCTGAACAAGTTTTCCCAAACAGGTGAGAGAATTTTTCCAAATACTTCTTCTCATGGAAAGTACAGATTGTTTCAATGTCACATTGTTGTAATCTTAGATTCAAAAGGCTTTGATTCTTCTCACTTAACTCACTAAACCTTTTTAAATGGTCTGTAATATTTCTACCATAGTCTTTCTTGTGGCAGTCTTCACTCAAATAATGTCCAATTGAACACTTCATTTTAACACAATCATGTAAAATAATAGAAAAACTCACTGTAGGATTTTCATTTCATACATCATCCAAAACAATGCACCTATAGCTATATAAAAAACAAAACAAACACTAATATCATAGATTAAGCATTATGTAAAAGAGTTGCGACAATAAAAAATTGCAAACTTTCATAGAGATTACATTCCTCAACTGGCATTATTACTACCTCACACTTCTTATTTTTTTTCTTTCTGTTTGACAATCTCATTGCTTTGCTGAATGAGAATAAAAACACGCCCTATAGCAATATTTTTATATTTGAAGGAATAACATCACTTATTACAGAGCCACTCCTGTTGTAGAAGTTTTCCTTGTGTGTTAATTACCAGTAGCTTTAGAAAGATTTTACAGAAGAGACATTATGCATTCTCATTAGGTGTTTCAATTTTCAGTGCAGATAACATTAATTACTGTTATTATTTTATTTATACACTGCATTGTATATAAGTGTTCGCAGATCATCTTAAGCATTGTGTTTTCTTATTTGTGTATTGTTAAATTAGCAATTCCCAATCTAAATAAATTCTAATTTTGAGTCAGTGAATAGTGATTTTCTGCTAAATTCAAAATTTTTTTTTGGTTTTAATTTGCAAAACACCCTCACCAATTTTATATATGCTAAAGTACCTCAATAGAACTACATTCTGTGTAAATGTTAAATTTTTCACATGTGTCCCACACCGTAAAAAATTACGCTGAAAATGGAAAATTTCAGAAATATTCCATTTTTAACAGCCTGTAAATATGAAAGGACTCAAAACACCCCAATTTTCACCTATCTGCCACATAATACTAATACTGTAGTATACACATACAAGAAATCATTGGAATGTTTTATGTCCTTCATGGAAGGTTTTAGGCTTAAAGTTGGAAAAAAAGTCAATTTTGTTGGTAAACTTTGAAAAATAACAGAAAATATGTTAATTATCACAGCAGGAAATGCTTATAACAAAAATTAAACAGCATTTAGAGCTGAGTAAAATGTATGTTTTAAAAAGTTGTTACGATAAAAATTGAAGGAGATATAGCATTTTTCGTAAATGCTTGAAAATGCTGAAATCTTCATACGCCGCCATCTTCAAACAGGTGCCTAGACAAAAATTAAAGAAAATAATTTTTTATAAAATTGGTTTTGATCTCTCAAAACATGAACCAATGAATGGACAAATCTTCGGAATTTTTGAAAAACATGCAGCAACCAAATATTTTTTATTTGGTTGAAATCTCATGGAATGACCCCTCTATTAGCTATGAAATAATTGAGCCTCGATGCTTTTTAATGTCAAAGCTTTTGGCACCAAGCTTACACATTGAAAAATTGAATTTTGTACTTTGGAAACCTGCGAATGGCTTGTAATTTTATTGTCATTGCTAAGTATTAACAGTTACTTAAGGGATTTTGCCTGTAAATTTATTCAAATAGCTGTTGTATTTGTTGGGTCACAGAAGTACCATAATTATGAACAACTAGCGGCAGTACCCGGCGTTGCCCGGGCTAAACACATGGAGCTTTATTGTCCGCGAGTTAAAGCAAACTGGATAGCGCTATATGTCAGTGTGTTGGACATAGAGAAATGTCACACAATTACTGTTTGTATGTCTATGACCTATGATTTTTTTGTTTACCCGTGGCGATCGGTTATTTATTATTAATTATAAATTATTAAGACCATTAATCGAAATAAAAACCATCTTAACTCTCAGGTTGGAAAAAATTGCACATAAATGCCAATTTTCCGTCGAAATCGGTTGACTTGGTGAAGAGTTCACTGGAAACAAACATCAGGACACTGGATTTATATATATTAAGATTAGTGGTGCACCGATGCGGATACCGATTAATCGTAATCGTCGATTATCTGAACGATTACTGTGCCGATTATCTACGTCCAGGCGTAATAAAGTAGGTTTTTACTAGTGGTGCACCGAAATGACTTTACCGATTACCGATTCGATTACCGATTATGAGAGCAATAATCGGCAGATACCGATTCAGGTACCGATTATAATGAACAAATTTTAAAATGTAATAATGCACACAAAAATTTTTATTCCCATGTGAATTTAATAACAAGATTTGGTAAAATTGAGAATACAGTTATAACAACAGTATAAAAATATATAAAATACACTGTTAAGTCATTGCAAAGTGTAAATTAAATTAACTTCTATTTATATTTGTTATTGTAAACAACTTAATTACGCCGGGACGTAGATAATCGGCAAAGTAATCGTTAAGATAATCGCCGGTTACGATTAATCGGAAAGTACTCATAATCGCCGATTACGATTCATCGGTATCCGCATCGGTGCACCACTAGTTTTTACAGTGTAATATTTTGTTTCACATTTTAGGGCGAAATACAGTAATATTTGTATATATTACAAAATTCATCTAACTCCGTCATATCATGATTACAGATATTTTGTTAAGTTTAATAAATCTCATTGCCTCGAATAATAAAAAATACATTTTCCCTACACAATTATTTATGTTTCGTCTTTTGTTCTGTTATTTGTTTAGTGGCCTTGTACATTACCTATAGCCAGAGACGTAAAATAAGATGGCACACAATCAAAATACCATAAGCAGTTGCAGTGGATTCTATGACAATCAATCTTTTCGAGTCGTAATAGCGGTTCAAAATCGTGGTCCCGATACCTTCTAGTTTATCACTGCGTTTTACAATCTTGTTATGGGCGTCTTTGGTAACATTATCCGTTGTGTTATTTGTATGTGACGTGAAAAGTGAAAAAGTATTCATAATTTTATATATTCAGTCAACATAAATAAAATCACATGTGTTAGAATTGGTTTTGAGTCATTTTTATATAATTATAGTGAGATGGCGAGTAGGGAGAAAAAAAGTGAAGTGTGGAAACATTTTTCTATAAACTCAAGTGAACAAAATAAAGCAACATGTTTACATTGCTAAACGGTAATTTCTCGATGCAACCTTATGTGATAGTCGATAATAATGCTAGTTTTCCGCAACAAAAACTTACCCATTGTAAATTACAATAATTATTATTAAACTGTAGTTCAAGTTGTTTACAATAACAAATATAAATAGAAGTTAATTTAATTTACACTTTGCAATGACTTAATAGTGTATTTTATATATTTTTATACTGTTATTATAACTATTCTCAATTTTACCTAATCATGTTATTAAATTCGCATGGGAAAAATTTTTGTGTGCATTATTACACTTAAAAAAAAATTTGTTCATTATAATCGGTAACTGAATCTGTATCTGCCGATTATTGCTCTCATAATCGGTAAAGTCATATCGGTGCACCACTAATTAAGATAGTGTGGCTTGTTGGTGGTATTATACGGTATGAGGACGAGGGAGAGAGTGTAAGACGGAGCCTTGAGCCAGGCGCTGCGACGTGTGACGTGCGTGTGTACCAGGAGACGCGCAGACGTGGCACGGCGAGGGGCCGAGGGCCCCCACGGTTGCTCGCACGCCCCACCTGACTGCCTGCACGCGTGTCCGGCCCGTGGACTACCCCTCCAGGGAGCAGCGTGAGGAGCTGGAGGTGGCAGAGCTGAGCCGGTGAGCTGCACTCTCTCGTGCGTGCAGCACACCCACACAGACTGAGCAGGACGGGCGAACCCAGTCTTAACAGCTCAGAGTTCCGGATGTCTACCACGTCTTTAGTGCAGCCGCCAAAATTTGCGTTTTAACCGTACATAACAAAAACAATTGTAAAAATTTAATATTTGTTGCGCCTAAAAACATTAAAGGAAGTTATTTTCAACTTCAGATTAAACTTGGGTCATTTTCTCTCTCGTAATTTAGACGTTAAATACATGTTTGTTGTTTACTTCCGGTAACCGAATGACACATGTCTAGGAGAAAACTGAGTACTTGGTATCTTTTTTTATATTCTCATATCTTCTTTAATTTACACTGTTTACTATGTTAGTTAACTAATATATTCTTTCTCTCTACTTGGGTGAGTACTTGGTATCTTTTTTTATATTCTCATATCTTCTTTAATTTACACTGTTTACTATGTTAGTTAACTAATATATTCTTTCTCTCTACTTGGTGTTTATCAAATATAAATTAGAAGTACTGTTTAATTGCCTGGAATTATATAGAAATTGTTGGTAGTAATAAAATGGAAAACTTTCAAAATTAAATAATCCAAATAATTATTATCTCTTGATAATACTGATATGAGAGTGCCATTTTTTACACTCCATAATAATGATGATCTTATTTATAGACTTAATCTCGAACTACAATAAACTAAATATGAAATATACAGTAGAATCCCGCTGATGCAACCCCTCACGGTTCCCGGAAAAACGGACTTATAAACGGAAGGGTCGCAATAGAGAATTTCGGGCCAATTCCCCCCCACCCCTAAAAAAACCTTAAAAAATCGCCTTTGTTCGCATAGATTTCATATTCAAAATAGTATATGGTGTAAAAAAGACAACTTTTTAAATTCATATTACAATATTTAAATAGCATGATGTCTCCCGAAAAAAACGATACCCTAGAAAGCAATATTGGAGCTCCCATTGCCGAGAAAAGAAAAATTTTAACACAGTGCAGCGTGTCCATTTTCGCCGTCTTTGTATAGAAAAATCAGACGATTTAGTATTGAAATGATAACTTTTTATTAAAGGTCTATTATGTCTCTTGCGGGCTGTATTAGTGTGGGGTTTGAAAGGTTGCATCCCGTGACACAACGGGTGGTCTGGCGGCGCTTATCGCTCTGGTCCGTCCGGCTGACGTGTAGGAATGCGAGAAGTAGGGTAAGCGCATGTGTGTGTGTGTGTGAGAGAGAGAGAGAGAGAGAGAGAGAGAGAGAGTGAAAAAGGGTAAAAGTGTGGGGGTGGGGAGCTGGCGACCAGCAGCATCGTTAGCTAGCGAGAGTGTGACGGTGAATGTCAACCTTCACCACTTCCGCTTGCTACAGGGCTCGCTCTCTTTTATCTGTCTCCCCCTCCCACAAATATATTGGCTGGCAGGTCTCGCCCTCTTCACCTTATCTTATCTCTCACGCACACTTGAAGCACCTAATACGTCGGCACGGAACCGGGACGGCAATAGACTAGACGCGTGCGTAGATGCTATCAGGTGACGGGCGCAGTGCCTGCTTACAGTACAGCGCTCGCCAAGATAAACGTGAACACATAGCGCACAACAAAGTGTAACAGACTTGTTTTTCAGCTGATTTTACTGAAATTTTTGACTTTCTCTGCTCAAATTTTTCACGGTTCCTCAAAAAACGGTCGTATAAACGGAATGGACGCATCAGAGGGGGGTCGCATCGGCGGGATTCTACTGTATTAGTTAATAAATAAAAGTACTTTTTAATTAAACTTAAATTGCAGTGAGCAAAACAAAATAATTCTGTTGTTGTTTGCAGTGCTATGTATGTATATGTTGTGCAACAAATATGTTTTATCAAATATGTCAGTCTAATAGTAATATTTTTAGTTGGTATTGTGGGATATTTAGTATGGCGAGTTGTGTGAAGTTACAGTTGAAAGCAGGGGTGCCAGCCAGTTGTCTCTAGCAATCCTTGAGTTTTACTGTGTTTTACGCATAATCGTCACACATTTTATATTAAAATCAAGTTTGAAAATTAGAGGTGCGACGTTAATAAAAAAAAAATTGTTAGGTAAACTTATTCCTAAAAACCAAACCCATCCAAATTTTGAAGACCTAAAATATAGGTGTGACAATTATGCGATAAAAGAGGGTACTTTTGGAATTCAAACTTTTTCTGGTCCATGGCAGAGTTACAAAGTGGTTTTTGTTGTAAATATGAAATCCTAATTATTAAACTTTATTTGGCTGTCCACAGCCACAAGATACATGCCCAGCCTCTGGATCCCCACGTGTTTCTGCCTCCGAAGCTGGGGAAACGCGTCCCCAAGTTCACCCACCCGGCACCGTTCAAACTAACAGAGGTGAAAAAGAAGGTAGGTAAACAAACATCATGTGATTACGTCGAGCCAAGATTTTATTGTGGTTAAAAATTAAAACAAATGAAATAACCGGTACATATAGAGCAAAATTATATTGATCAGTTGCTTCAACAATTTGTGGTAAGTAGTGATGCACCGATTATACTTTGCCGATTACGATTACCAATTATTATGCTAATAATTGCAATTACTGATTACGATTACTGATTATCAGTTTTTGCGTAAAGTTTAAATAAAAAACAAAGTCTTTTACTAAATATTCCTACTTGAACGCCTTTTTATTGAAATACTGTAATCAGATTTTTATGTATTACTGCACTAGGATATGTAGTTTTCGATCTTGAAGACGTCATTATGTTGATCAATCAAAATACAAAGCTAAACTACAATGTGTTTATGTTAATGGCCATTGTCTACGAAAAAAACTGCAGTATTCAATATTCATGACTAGAGTCCCGTAAAAATGGTTTTATTTTTCCTTAAATTTCGTTTTGAAAAAATCAAATTTCGGTTTTATTTCGCTGTTTTGGTTTTTCATGTTTACTTTAACTTTTGAGAATGGTTTTATGACCTACAAGTTTTGCTTGGCTAAATAATAGTGGCACGGCGTATACTCGTATACTGCACTCTAAAGTCAACACTATTGGCAAATAAAAATTGTAGGCTTGAAACAGCTCGGCACGGCCCGGTGCCGCCTAGCGCGCTGCCTCGGCACGGCCCGGTGTCGCCTAGCACGCTGCCTCGGCATGGCCCGGTGTGGCCTAGCGCGCTGCCTCGGCACAAAATGTCTCAACTTAGTATTCTTTTAATATTTCTTGCTGCTGTTCTTTGTCCCGTTGACGCCGTATTCACTTGCTCTGTGGTCGTATTGCATTTGCTGAGAAGTGTAGTTACGGCAGTTAAAGGTCACTGATTTTGCTTATCAATCGGCGTAGTGCCATGTGTTCATGTTTACGAGTGGTAGAGGTGTAAAAGTAACGAAAAAAAAGTGTACCCGTATGTATTCGTTATTATAACAATTAGTACTCGTTACTATCGTGTCGCTACGTTACTCGTTACTTCTGATACCGCATAACATGCAATGTTATGTTGCAGCAACGAATCGAGTCGTATTGCGTACGCGTACAGTATGACGTCACGTAAATAATAATAAATAGAATATAAACAATTAACAATATTTGATAATTAACAGTTTTTGTTAACCAAGAAACAATTAAATCTCATTAGAGCGGTTTTATTATATTATCTCTTTTAAGATAAAAACCAAAAAAACACGTGAAAATACGCGATAATAAAGAACAAAAACATACATATTTCTAATTTGTAAAAAATACTTTCTTATAAACAGTAAAAAACTTGGACGACAAATTTCCATATTATACTTTAACAAACATCGTTCTTTGTAACGTAAATTCATCGAATATGCGCGCGCATGCGTAAAACATACGAAAAATGCGAGTAACGAAATCCAGCCGTGTGTAACGTTTCGTTACTCGATACTAGATGGCGCACCCGTTACTCAGTCAGTACCGAATACATACGGTTTGCTACACCTACAGCTCTAACGAGTAGGTTGCCAAGCCAGTCAAACGTAGTTGAAAGCATGAGGTTGTTAACTGTTCAACATGAAAGGAAGAATTAAAATTTTATATTTCTCTACAAGATTAATGTGTAAATACAGCGGGTTGAAAATCATGGTAGCTATATTGTGTTGAAAACATCGCCGGTATTTTTTATTAACTTTGTGTTGATGCTCAGGTACATTTTTCTCTTTTTAATTAGTTTATGATTGCAATTACTGCTTTCGTTTCAAATTGTCATGATTACGTGACGGGAATACTGTAAATCATTATTTACTTTCATTACTACAAAGCGGCCATGTTGGAACTTAGAAAAATGGCGATGTGCCGTCAACGTCGTGTTTACTTGTTTTTCGCGATGTCTTGCATGGGTGGTCTAATTCATTATTATCAGTTTTATTTCTCGATGCTGTGCGATTTCGGTGTTTTGTCGCGAATTAAGGTAAATTGCGGTGTTATTTCGCGATATCGCGATTCGCGAAATTTCCGTGTCTCTATTCATGACTTACTATTGCAGTGTTGACAACTTCAATTCTGATCGTCACTTGTGCAAACATTATGGTTGCAATTTGGTATTTTATTTTATTAACTCCCGTTAATGACTAAAAAGTAGGGATGGGCCGACCGAATCCAATATCCGCCGAATCCGCCGAATCCTAGGGGTTCGAAGCTTCGGCACGTCTGATATAGGATTCGTCAAAGGATTCGGTTTTTTACTATTTACGGAAAAAATAATACAGTAAAACTCGCTTACGAGGTCCCGCATGGTAGGTTTTTCCGTATAAAGCGTTTAAATTGCCCGAGGTCTCATCATTTACGCCGTTAAATGTGTGATATAAAGTCCGTTAAAAATTTTTCTGAAACTTCCTGTCTCAATTAATGGCGCACGTAAATATGAAGAAAAGACAAATGAACAACATACGAAGAAATATTGATGATGTACCATAACTGCAGTACAAACCCAATAGTTATTTTAAGATAATTACCATAAAAAGCACCAGATTCTTTGTAGAATACAATAATTACTACAGAAGCATGATAGCTACCATATTTGCACTATAGTTACCGTAACAACAGAGATGTATATTTACCGTGATAGTAATATATTATTTATTTATGACATATTAAATTAAAGAACATTGTTGAAAAAAATAAGGATGTTAAACTTTGATATGTACGGTTGGCACATGTTGCTAAGAAATAATGCGATCTGAAAGAATGCAGTACTACTACGAAAAGTGAAAATGGTACTCGTGGATTTTTAGGTTATGGCAGTCTCTTTCGTTTTTCAGTAATATCGGCCGAAAATTAACAAGCGTACTGTATCGGAAGTCTGCAGAAATGCCGATTCAACTAAATATTGGCAAAATCGGCTTCTTCAATACAGCTTGATGACATAAGTAAACATATTTCAGACTTCAGGATATTGAAAAAGACTTTAATTTCCATGTAGGTTTATTGTGTGTATGTTTTTTTGCAAGTGTAAATGTAATTAATTAAAATGCTTTTATTTTTATTACTTTCAATTGATTAAACTTTAATGACCAGTTACAGATATTTATGACACTAATTTTGAGGTTAAGCAATTTTACTAAAGCATTCCAGCCAAGCAGGTTGCCAGCGACAGACGCTTCTCTTTTGATGGAAACACTATCTCCAATCGTAGAGCTAATTTAACTCCTGAACGTGCAGAACAAATTATTGTTCTGCATGATAGATTAAAGAACAGAATTTAATACTCTGTGACAATCTCTCTCAGAATTATTGTGAGGAAAAGTGGAAATGTTGAAACAATGTGAATGTACTTTTCAAACAACATGATTTTTGGTGCTACGTTTGTTGAAGCTCGGTAAGGACTCCAGAAAAATTGACAAGGATGAAATTTTTCCAAAGATATGTTACATTTACACAAACATATACTTGGTTATGTTAGTTGGATAAAATCAGTTACTGATGAACCAATGGAAACAGGTAAGATTCAATGGAAAAAAATTTTATTTTTTTTCTAGCAGTGCAAAATGTAAACACACTCTGTAAATAGTTGCCCAAAATTAATAAGCCCACTTCATTTTAATACTTTATTCAAACATTATACTAAGTTTAAGATAAAAATAATTTCCCAAAAGTGTAACTGTACCACAAAAGCTCGAGCTCGGCTCGAAGTAAAATTCTTAGGCTCGCAGACCTCTAGCTTATTTATAGAAAAAATCCTAACCGCTAATCTGTACTAAAACTTAAATTTTTCAAGAAATTTTTTTTGTCTTTATATACACTTACATATACCAGAAATGTACCAAACTACATGTGATAAAGTCAAGGGACTTTTAGTGCAAGCAGAATACATCTCACTTACATTAGATATGTGGACATCATCTGTTAAAAGATTCGGGTTTGGGTTCGAGATTCGGCAATTCCTGTCTAGGTTTTGAGTTCGGATTCGAGGAAATCAGGATTTGCCCCATCCCTACTAAAAAGTAAAAACTAAATTTAAAAAAATGCCAAATAATCACAATTTCAGTTTATTAATTACTAATTAGCATCACGTGAGCCTACTTTTCTCAATCTTTTGAGAAAGGGAATTATGTAGCGGCAGTGGAATGTGAACCGATGGCGCTATTGTGTATTTGTGCGTGTTATCCGTTCCAAGTCCAACCTCACATCATACATAACAAACATGGCCGACATACGGTACGCAGTGAAAATTAGTTAGGCGCATCGTTTCTACGATACCATGTCCAATTTTTTTTTTCAGACTTACATTTACTAATATAAGTAACATATGCCATATTGTGAATTGTGACAGCTTTAAAAATGCATTTATTTTCTTAACTAAATATTTTGTGCGAAGAAATCACGTGTGTGATTTGGCTGTAGACAATAATACCATTCACTACTTTATTTAACAGGATAAATTATACAGTAAGTAAATGAATTGAAAGGGGTAAATACTGTAAATAGTAAACGGGGCAGTTATGTATGTACGAGCACAATTCACGAAACAAGCAAAGATTATCAGGCGAGTGTATCTATGTACACTCCGAGATGTTGACATTCCCTACCTTCCACCGTCATATTCGTTAAGAGATTTCAGCCGTTTGTGGTTTCAATTCAAGAACTTATTAAGGTTTAAACTTTAAATGTATTTTCTTTTCTTTCAAGTCGTATGGGTTTCAGCAACAAATTTTACAATAATCGGCAATCGGTTATAACCTAACCTGGTAATCGCCGATTACGATTAATCGGCATTGGGTCAATAATCGCAGTTGCCGATTAACCGGCTGCATAATCGGTGCATCACTGGTGGTAAGATACTTAAAATATTTACATAAAACAATAAATACCATATAAACCCACGTACCACCCGCACCTATTTTCAAAAAATCAAGTTCGAATAAGTAGGGTGCGGGTGTTACACGGGTCTTGGGCCATTTTAGCACGGTGACGAAATAACGCCAACACGACTCGAAGTTGCTCCGATAGGCAAGAGGGGTAGGGGAAAAGGAGGGGAAGGAAGCGGCAGACAGTCAAGGTCACATTCCTCACAGCGTTGTCACACTGCAGCTTCGCTGGTTACAAACGCACGCTCCCACGCACTGTCCTATCCTCATTTGCAAAGTACCCAGTGGTTTTACACGTGTGTTGGCTGCAACTATTGTAATGAATCGTAAAAAGTTGCGTTCTTTCACAGTTGCGGAAAAATTAAAAATAATCATTGAAGCGGAAGAAATCGGTAACCGTGCTGCTGGGCGAAAAAATGTCGACGAATCATGTGTGAGGGATTGGAGGAAAAGTAAAGACAAACTGTTTTCGGCCAGTGGCGATAGACGTGCGTTCCGTGGTGCGGTAGCAAAGTTTCCGGAGATAGAGGAAAAACTCCACGACTACATCAGGACAGACGGCAATTCGGGTGCACTGTAAGCACGGAAATGTGTTCGCTAAAGGCGCTGTAAATTGCTCGTGAACTTGGCGTGGGTGAAGGCTTTAAAGCAAGTAGGAACTGGATGTGCAGGTTCATGGTAATAAAGGGTTTGTCCATGAGGCGGCGTACTACAATCTGCCAGCGTTTACCGACAAGCTACGATGAGAAATTAATAGCATTTCAGAGGCATGTGTTAAAGCTGCGGAAGCTGTAGAATATGCCACATTTAGGCACAAGATTTTTTATTATGCATGTAATAAAAATAGTTTTTATTATGCGTGGCTAGGACTCGCGTGCTTTATCGTTTATTTTGTTTGAACGAGGTCATTGCCCAGTGCACGATAATGGACGCGGAAGACTGTAACTGTAAACAGCTGGGAGCAGGGCAAGGTCACGCTCACACACGGCGTGTTGTTCTCGATCGCGCGCGGCGATGCCACGTTCTACTCGCGCAATGTTGTCACATTGCAGTTGCCTGCCTTCTGTACACTTTTAACACAAATGCCAAGGCTGTAATAAGTAGCATAGTACTTTTTTGGTAATTCTTTACGATTTGTTACTGTTTGAAAGGAAAATAAATCACGACAAAATTATTTTTTTTCCTTGCGGATTTGCAATAAAAACATTTTTTTCCCACCATGGCATTCTAAAAATAAGGGTGCGGGTCTTACCCGGGGGCGGGTGGTACGTGGGTTTATACGGTACTACATTTACTGGCGAAAGTAAGTTAAAAAAAACTGCAACTAAAACGTTCAATAATAACTTAAACTACAGTACGCAATCGGTATGTGATGTTAAAAGTCCAAAATAATAATACTTATACATTTCCTTGTGATGTTTCTCTGTAGGCCTTTACCCATGTCTTAATGGTATCAGCTATATACTATTGTTTTTTTTTTACTTTGAAAAAAACCATAGAAACTAAATATTGTTTTGCTTAGTACATGACCTTTAATGTTTTCAAATAAAAACCAACCTACAACTTTATGAAATGAATTCTAAATTTAAATGGCTTAAATGGGGTAACCGAGGTGAATTTTGCTGTATTTTCGTTATGAGGTTTTAAATGTGGTTGTTGCCAGAATTATGCCGTCAACCTTTTCTTGTTCTTGACACTTTAGTGTGCTATTACAGTAAGTCCTCTATTTACGTCGTACCGATTTACGTCGTTTCGGATTAACGTCGCTAATGTTTGAGTACTCATGTTTCAATTTAAGTTGTCGCCGATTCACAATAACGTCGTTTACAATGACCGCAAATCTTTATTTTAACCATAAACACCGTATATAATTCGTTTATATTTCTTTGTTTCCTTCGGTAGTTAATTTATGCTATGTAGCGTAAGCTACACGTTCACCGCCTTATCATACATCATGAGGGACGCTTCCTGCTCTTACGTACAGTATGTACTATATATCTGTTTTTATATTTCAATCAATAAAGGTAATAAAGCAGCTGGTTAAATAACCATTCTATAAAGCTGAGAAGTACTATTCTCCGTTCACTCTTAGCTGAGTTCTGAAATAAACAAACACCGCCGCGTCAGCAAGTGATAGGCTGAATTCATCAGGCGCGCCAAGCACTAGTTGCAACACACACACTTCAGTACAGTCGGTGCTAATAAAATAACGGAGACGTAATATAACAGGAAGCACCGTAGCACCTTGTTCAGCGTAGGTGGTTCATTTGCGAAGAAAAAACTATGCAATTTACGCCTAATAACCGTCTTCACAAAATCATCACAAGTTTTTATAACAGGATACTCAAGTTTCCTTTTCTTCCCGGAAGATGTAAATGTCCCGGTGTCCTGTAATTATTTCCTTGCACGAAGCACACTGCTCTTCGAAACACGCCTAAATTCCTCAGTTAAACTCGCGATATCGTTCACACGACAATCCGTATATTTGTCTTAAAATGTTTTAAAAACATTCAACACAATAGTTTTCTGTGCACTTTTCAAAGGCTTTCCCGTTCTGTGTTTTACAAAACTCGGTCCGACGTCAGCCATAACAAACCGTGCGCGCGCGAATCCGAAATGCAACTGTTGCGCCGGGCATCAACTGTACACTGTACAGTACCTTTTGTCTATGCAACCGTACACACGGTGTCTGCTAACATAATTGTAAGTACATACTTGCTGACACATTAAACTGTATTGGAAATTAATGATGAATCGCTGTAATGCTATACATCAACAATTGTTATAAAAAGACAGTGTAAAAATACTTACAAATGGTACGTAACCAAGGGACTATTTCTTGCGCACGAATAATGTGCGCGGCGGCCGGCAGCCAATGAAAATGTTTGTTTACAAGAGGCTTTGTTTATTCCAAAACTCAGGTAAGAGTGAACGTAGAATAGTTGGACTTGTTTCCCATGCTGTCGGTTGTCATTTGCTGATAAAATTGCCCGTTGTCACGTCTGTATGCCAGCGCTTCTGGCCGACCTTGGGCCGTGGCCGGCCGGTGGCATGAAACATGGCTCATTTTGCGTCGTTTCTATTTACGTCGCGGTTTTCAGGAACTTAACCCCGACGTAAACCGAGGACTTACTGTATGTTGTTTACAGCACAAACGTGCCTGCGGGACTGGTTTCTTGTTTTGATGTTACGGTAATTCAAAATGATAAATTGCTCTGTAAGAAGTAGAAACATTTTTGGCAAGTCAATCTCATTGATTTTTCAAAATACGTAAAATGCAAATTCACCAAAAAAAAATTTTATATTAAATGCGTAAATTTCTCTTTTACTGATCAAACTTATATTTAATTTGAAATACTGTTTTATCTTATGCATTTGTAGCTTTTTCGATAACATAAACTTTATACAATATTTCAGTGGCTTTTTTTTTAGTGTGAAAACATTACTATCCTTTTAAACAATGCTGTGAATCCACATCCAAGACTAAGAGTGTTGCATGTTTGACGCTGGAGAATGAGCTGGCGTCAGGGTTTGTGACGATCGGGAGATGAAACTCGCAAGAGAGCCGTCCTGAATGTCCTACAAGCGCGGAAACGTGGCGAGGTGATGCGAGGGTCCGGCGAGTGAGAAAGTGTCGAGGCGTGTGGCTACAGGGACGCGGGCTGCGAGTGTTGTCGCGTGTTGCAGGAGCCGGAGGAGGCGCCCAGGTACCGGTTCCTGGCCCAGCCGGTGCCCCGGGGCCTGCTGGCGCCCCGGTGCGCCCCGCCCGTGGACTCCCGTCCGGTGCTGCAGGCCCACCGCAGGGCCCCCCACCTCCGGGTGTTCGCGGCCGCCGTGCAGGTGCTGCCGCCTCTCATCTGCACGACACATTCTTTTACAGTACACTCTTACGATCCTTAACCATGCGTGCACACACTACACAAGTATAAATAAATTTAGCTGAAAAATTATATACAATCTTTATGATTAGGGATGGTGATTTTTTGTTTTCGCGAAATAGATGCAAAAAAATGCTAAATTACATTTTTTTTCCTCTATTAAATGCGAAATCTAGACTATTCCGAAATAAATGTGAAATCAAGGTAAAAAAACGTAGATTCGTCTTCACTCTACACCATTTATTTACTGATTGTATTTCGTTTCAGATCAGTATGAAAAGAAACCATCATTTTATGGCGTATTCAGCACAAGTATCTTATTGTCACGTCATTCACAACTATTGTTCGTAAATATTGAATGAAGAATGGCCATCCGTGCCTCGCGATTATAAAAAAAGTAAAGAACCACTAGCTGGAAGATTGTCCGTCATCTTGCAGAATACAAGTTTTTGGGCCACCATATTGCGACATCTCTGCTTCGCTGTGCTAACAATTGTAAGTCCCATTTTCTTGCTGTGTTTCACGTGAAAGCTGCGTTCTTGTGTAGTCTGTGGAAGGTGGTGTGTTTACAAATACGTGCATATTCGTGAATGTGTTGTATACTGTTATTTCTCGTGGTAAAAATGGGACGAAATGTCATTTCCATTCGCGATCGCATAAATGAATACAAAAGTGAACAGTTCTACGAAAGTGATTCGAATATTTTAATGTGCAATTTATGTAATCGCCATCTGGAGTGGAAAAATAAAAGATGTACAGGAAAGCACCAGTACAACGAACTTCAGTTAAACGAACACTTCACTTAACCGAACTCATTGTTTGGTCCCGCCAAAAACGTATATAATAACCTTGAATTTTATTTCATCTTAACGAATTTTACGACGGTCCGTTTCTTCGTGAAACAAAAATATTCACTTGAACGAACAACCTTGAGGCACATTATGAAAAAAATTACCATCCAAAAACTTGTTCTTTATTTTTAATTTTCTTATTCAAACGTAACAGCGTGTACGTAAACAAAAACAATAACGGAACTAGTATGTGTGCGCACGTACTATCGAAAATAGTAGATTAATTCTCGTGTTTTGAAATAATATTGGAATGGTATTACGTCCGTTGTACGATACAACTAGTACATATTCTCGGATTTTTCGTTTTTTGGCTACTTACATTACGATAATTTTTGTACTGTACTTTGGCTAACCTGTGTTTTAATTTATTTTTTGAAAGTCATTTTTTTCATCACAGTCCATAGTGTTTTTGTCGTGTCTACAGGCGTGAAATTTTTTACGTTTTTCAATAGCGTTGTGTTCTTCAGTGCCGGTTGTAGAAATGAAGCGTGTGACAGAACAAAAGTGTATATGGGGGAGAAAAAAAAATAACGCAATTCATCAAAACTTTCGACCTAAGACCTAACTATTCAAAAGAATGACGATGCTTGTCGTCTTCAAATGTTTTGGAACACCATGCGTTTTGTAATGTATGCACGTGTGACTTTTCGATTGCACACGTTGGAAGGGATGACTGTAGAGGGCACATTGAATTAAAGAAACATGCGGAATATTTTATAGTCATGACGAGCAATAAATCCATATCGTAGTTTTTTCGCTACATCTGAAGAAACGAAAGTAACTAACGCAGAGTTATTGTTTACAAGTTCTGTTGTTTGTTTATAAGACAGTTCTTATCCAACCAGGATAAAAGAAGCAAATAAAAAGACAATTGTTCAAAAGTATAACTTTGCATACTTTGAATTGAAGGTTGAATATTTCCTGTAAAATTATTGACATTTCTTACATATTCAGATGATTGTATTGTTCAAATCGTTTTTTTTTTTCTTTGATTCATTAATTTTCATTGTATTCATATGCATAGGCCTACATTTTTCATTTTTTTTTTTTGCATATTATTGTCCTTATTTTATCTTGTGTGTGTCATAATTCCTCAGGAAAAATTTATCGTGCATGATTTACATGTACTTTTTCCATATAATTGTCATTACTGATGGGTGTGATTTGAGGTTGGCAGCTCTGCCTACAATGTGTCTCCTGACCATAGACAAAGCATCAGCAGAGAGTATGTGAACAGGTTCTTCAAGCGGCCATAGACTAATGACTGAGATACTGAACCTTAGTACACTTAAGGTGTTTCATGTGTTTATCGGTATACATATTTATAACAATGCTTATGTTTCAGTATAAAGAACTTCAGTATAACAAACTCAACTATTTTTTGGTCCCTTCATGTTCTTTATAGTGAAGCTTTCCTGTACTTGAAAAGCACATTAAATGTTATGGACATCAGGCTGCAAAAAAAAAGATTCACTGAGAAGTCGGATAAAGAAAAGTCCATAAAACAGCAAGCAACGGTTTCTGGCATGATCGAAAACCAAAAGAAGACGAAAATTAAAGAAACTAAAAAAAAAAAATTGAAAAATCGAGTTTCGAAACATTATTTGTGCACTCTAAATCAACTATGGCCATGAACACGGCTAAAAAATATTTTTTATAAATTTAAATATTCAATTTATTGCACTCATAAGTGCTAAAACATTGTTTGGAAACCTGCCAAGATGGGCTATCTTTGTAGTTGTGCTAGATCTTTATTTCTGTGGTTGTTAAATGTGTGTATTATTTAATGCTTTTTAAAAATATACTTTTCTTCAGTAATGTGAAATGAGAGAATTGGCTAAATCTTGTTTTTAAAAATGCTATAAATCACCATCTCTATATATCATCCTTAACCATACATGCAGACACTACAGAAGTATAAATAAATTTAGCTAAAAATTATATCCGTAAATTTTATTACACTGAGATTAAGATGTATGAATTGGTCCTAGAATTTGGACAAACCTAAATACATATTTATATTCTCATGAATAGCACTTAAAAGTGCCATTTCTCAATTTAAAAAAAATTAATGTATCTTAATTGCAAATAACGTAGCTGTGTTACTTTGTAATAATATTTTTTGAACTTTTTATAGTTTTTGCAGTGTGTTTTTAATTGTTAACTCTTAAAAACAGTCTCATGATACTAAATTTTAAAAATGCTTTAAAATAGTTAACTGGCTATAATGTTTCTAGATTTTTTATTATTATTTAACAAGTTTAGTTTAGTTTAAGAAAGTGCCATCTTACAGCAAATTTTTGTAATCCAATCTTGGTATTCGACATCTGGTTATTTACGAGTGGGAATAGTTTTGCCTTTCAACCGGAAATAATCTGGAAGCCTTGAATTAGCTTGGTTTTGTGTGTGTGTGCGTGTGTGTGTGTGTGCTAGGAGAAACTCAATTTTTAAAAGCCAGTGGGAATTGTTTGTCTAGCAAGGTGAAAATTCAGATGAAAATCTGCTAGTCATATCTAATAATAAACAGAAGCCATGAACAAAAACCGTTACTTTGTAGTAATAAATTGAAAGTATTCTGTTTATGTATTTTGGTGTCATCAACCAATTAATGCATTCATATTTGAAACGAAAATAAACTTTAAATGTTCCTGGTTTTTTTTTATTTTTTATTATTATTAAAAAGAGAGTACTTAAATAAATATTTTTCATTTAAAGCTCAACTCTTTTGGTCAAAGTTTTGTATTTGAGATGTGAAAATTCATAGGGTGCAATTTTTCAGTTTAAAATTTTTTTCCAGGAGAACAAAGGACAAAATGTCCTAGTGAAAAAAGAAGTATTCAACTTTGGCGTGCCTGTTCAGGTTCGCAAGAACACACCCTTGAAGCGCTCTACAGAGGTAAAACCATTTAGTTTTGAAGAGCGAGACAAGGAAATCACCCGACGCAAGGAAGAAAGAATTAAAAAGGCAAGTTGTGTTGGGTTAATAGACTTAAGGTGGGCCTCTAGAGTGCAGGAAGTAAATTTGAATGTTGACTTTTCTTGGTCAGAAACATGATGTTTTCAAGTGTTTAAAGCTTGTACAGTGAAACCCCTTATTTACGTCACCGTTATTTACGTTTTCCCGTTATTTGCACTATATTCTTCAGGTCCCGTTTGGTTCCCATTTAATCCAATACAATACTTTGACGCGAATTATGTCTCAGAAATCTAATCCATCTTGCTATTTACGTCACGTAACAATGATAGTAGGCCTAAAAACATTGTGAAAAATGTAACTTTTATAGTCGGCAGTGAACATTTTAAATCGCAAAATAAACATATTTTATAACATGAAAAGTTGCTTTTATTTCTAAACATATAATAATTTAAGCCTAGGCGTGTAAAAGTCCGAGTAATTATAGCAGGAGACAATCTAAAATGTACTCGGTAAAAACGTAAACTCACGAATGTATAAACGTTCTGTTACTATATTTATGTCACAACTTAGCCGAAATACTGGTACGAGACATAAACTTCACTAGATAAAATGAGCGGAGTCTTGGTAACTGTTTTAAACGTATTTTATAATTTCGTAAGTATTGTACAGTTGACGCATATTTTTTAAACTAACCATTTATATCTGGAGATCGTAAATAATTAATTATTGGTATCAAGACATCAAGATGAACGTAAACTTGAACACGTCACGGCAGTGAGAAATCTGGTGCATATAATAATATACTGTACAATAAAACTGGTACACGGAGGTGGAGCTTAAATTTTTTTCTGCTAAGCTCGCATCTATTGGCTGGCTGCTGATGGAACGTCACGAGTCTGGGCGGAGCGTTGAGTGAGTTATACAGAGAGAGCTAGCCGGCGGCTACGCCGCGCCATAACAGCTGATTGAGTACAATGACCTTTCTCCGCGCACTGCGCGCTATTGACTGTAAATTTCCAATTTGCGGCCTTTTTTTTTTTTTTTTTTTTTTTTTAATTTTTTTACTGTGGTGCAATGCGTATGTGTAATGTAGCCCGCATTTGTTATGAACGCTGCAGGATGCGACTGTATTTTAATTAACTTTAACGTATTTCTTACTTTTCCCTTTATTTACACTTTCCCCTTTTTACACTTTTTTACTTTGTCCCCATGAAAAGTGCAAATAAGGGGTTTTGCTGTATAAGTATTTGTTATACCTGGGATTTACGAATTCCTGTAATTAACTTTTTTTAACTGCACCACCATTTTTACCTTAGCATTCCCTACATTCTCGCTATAAGCGAAAGCATTTCCCTTAACTTATGTTGCAATTGCACTGCATTTAATAGTAAACCATTAGAAAAGTTTTGAAGTAACAATAAAAGTTAAAAGGAAATTTTAGTTATTGAACATTACTGCTTGTGGTCACTGCAGTTTTGTTTACCGTTGTAAACAACCTACATTTTATTGTGCCTCCTCCCACGGTAAACCATACAGCGATGAACCAACTCAAGTGACGTGAACGCAAAAATTAATTTCAGTTTCATATCTGTCCCCTTTAAACTTTAATGTATTTGCATGAAATAAGTGAAATCAACATGACCAAGTTGCTGTAAATTCCTTGTGTATGTTAAGCGCTGCTCGTTTTAAGTAAGAAATATTTTGGAAAGACACTTGGCTGTAATTTGCAAGCTTACCAAAACAATTAAAAAATTGGTCTCATTCGATTCCAAGACTAGTGGAATCAATTGAACCAACCGATTACGGAATCGGAATCGACCCATCACTGGTTATAAACGTTTGAAAACATCTTTAAAACAAAATTTACGTATTGGACGTCATTATTCTTTTAGTTAATTGAGTGAGCGTTAATATCCTAACTGGTAATGGATTTCAACTTTAAAATACATTGTTTTATACAGGGAAAGAAGTTTATTGTCAACATCTTATTTTCATCCCTTGAGTGCATAACGTTCATCAGTGTGGGCACACAGCTTGTTTTCTGTGACCTTTTACTGTAAAAGTTATTGCATGAATATAATAACATTTAAGTATAGGAATTAAGTCACACTGAGGATAGCAAAAAACCAAGCTGTGCCCGATCGACTTTCCAGGTGCAGCATTTGTATTTTTGCGAGTTTATCTGCTGCTCTAGTCGCCTTGCAAGCGGGACTGGCGGGGATAAGAGAGATAATCTAGCGACTCTGTCGATAGTCAGGTCATCCCTACTGATGGAGGGGGGGGGGGGGGACAATCAAGCTATCGTGCCACAATACACAATATAAGCTGGCTTTCACGGTGGTACGTGAGAGGCTTCTCTAGTTGTGGTGTGGATGTCGTATTGGTGGCTGGAGGTGTGATGGTCTGATGGATGGTGTTGTGTTGCAGGTTCTGGAGGAAGAGAGACAGGCTCGCATCTTCCACGCCCAGCCGCTGCCGGCCGGCATTCGCAAGCAGCTTGTGTCGTCTGAAGTCTCCGTAGCATCCACCGACAACACATCTCAGGTGCGTGAGCACTGGCAGTGGTACCTTGCTACTGACCACGAGTACTCATAATATCTAAGTCTATAATGGATTCCCAAACCTTTCAAAAATGTCGTAATTTTGCACCGTATCTCAAAAACAATAGGTTGTAGTGAAAAATTCGCAGAATGTGTAGCGTTGCAGACCCCTGCCCTCCCCAACTTTACATATGTAGAGTCTTTAAGTAATGCAGTAGCATCAGCTGATAGTATGATCCAAGGTCAAAGAAACGTAGTTTTATGCTTGCATTTTATCATTCTTAATAATCTTATGAGTAATTTTGATACACTAGAGTCCCGTTATAGCGAGGTGTCACGGTTCCGGGTTTGATCCTCGCTATAACCGTGTCCTCGCTATAACCGAATTGGACAGATTTTGGCCCCCCAAAAAAAATTAACCAAAAATAGCATAAAAATTGTGTTTAAACCTGTATAATTGGAAAATAACAGGTTATATTAACGAAATCTTAATTTCTGTGAGCAGATGCGTGAATTCTCTTTAAAACGATACCCTACAAGTACGGATGCGATCACCGATTGCGTAAAAATAACTAGAATACCCTACCATGGCACGTAAGTATCTTGTTCAGTGATCTCAGCCCGCGGCCGACGCAGCATTGTCCTGCTATCTATTGTCGACGCGGGCTGTCTGCTGGCGGCCATGTTAATTCGGGATGTTGCTAACAGGTGGTGCTAGTGTAGCGTGATGATTTAATTCCTTACAAAAAAGCAGGAGTGCGGCAACGCACGTACGCCTCAAACGAAATAGTCGCTGGAAAACTATACTTTTTTCATTTAAAGAAACCTGTTAACTTTTTTAGAAAATAAATTTGGGATTAAACTCAAACCATCACCACCCCCTTCCCGGCCAGATACCCCAACAACTGACCGGAAAAAAGTTACAAGAAAACTGTCCGAGCAATTCGGAAATAAATACGGTAGTGCCTACTATTTGTCAGATAGTAAAATAAATAACGTGACATGTTTGTTAACGTGTCACGACTGAAATAATTCCAAACAAGTTTATAAATATTTGTGTATTATTAACGCGATCAATTAGCAACAAGTATAAAGACGGCTCTGACGTTTTTGGCCTAACATAGTTATAAACATTGTTATTATTCGTTAATGAAAATGTCCCAATTAATTAATTAAGAGCATTTATATTAAAAAAAAGCTCACATTGTTAAGTTTAATGGTGGGAAAAAATAGATTTTGTCTATTTTTTAAATAATAAGAAATGAGTACAAGTAAATGTATATGTATTTTCAAAGGCTTGGTTTATTCGAGTTGGGCATACCTTGGCCTTGAAGCCAGCCAGTGATGCTGTGACTGTGAAGTCACAGGCACACCCTGAGTATGGGCGTTTGGATGATAGCCGGCTTATCTTTTAGCGACGTAGTCAGAAACGAAACAAAAGGACTGCATTCTTTGTAGCCTAGCCTTTGCATTACACACGCACATATCCCCAGCACGTTCAGCATTTGTTATACTGAGTTCACAGTAATGAATAATATTAATGAACAGATAACTAACGGAAGTTTGATAAAAGAAAGAAAGGACGGGATTCTATTTTTAAAGCCACACACCTAGGTGGCGACTGCACGGCTGAAGAATGTGGCAGGTGTCGACGGCAAGATGTCGAGTGGCGAGCGAGAGGGGTGGAGATAAAGCAGACAAATAACAAATGCGCGCTTCATGCGATCATGCCGTAAATTCCTCAAAAATACCTCGTTATAACTGTGTTCTCGCTATTACCGTGCTCGCTATAACGGGATTCTCCTGTATTTAGTTCGTTTATTCGGAAACGTCTTTTATCTTTGTTTTTAGTGGTTCTCACTTTGTTTGCTAGGTTACTACATGTATAAATTCATTTTTTCAATGCTTAATTCATTTTAAATATGATTCAAATGCCCCTTTTTTTTTACATTGGTATTCATTTGTAAGTTTTTATTATGTTTATAAAACTTTGTGTATTGTGCTGCTGTAAGAACAGATAAGTCATATTTAACTAAATTAGGGGCATCGCATGAAAAAATAAAATTGAAAATACACTAGAGTCCCGTTATAGCGAGGTGTCACGGTTCCGGGTTTAATCCTTGCTATAACCGTGTTCTCGCTATAACCGTGTCCTCGCTATAACCGTGTCCTCGCTATAACCGTATTGGACAAATTTTGGCCCCCAAAAAATAAAAATTAACCGAAAATAGCATAAAAAGTGTGTTTAAACCTGTATAATTGGAAAATAACAGGTTATATTAACGAAATCTTAATTTCTCTGAGCATACGTGTGAATTCTCTTTAAAACGATACCCCATAAGTACGGATGCGATCACCGATTGCGTCAAAATAACCAGAATACCCTACCACACCACGTAAGTATAGCATCTCAGCCCGCGGCCGACGCAGCATTGTCCTGCTATCTATCGTCGACGTGGCTGTCTGCTGGTGGCCATGTTGGTTCGGGATGTTACTAACAGGTGGTGCTAGTGTAGCGCGACGATTTAATTCCTTACAAAAAAGCAGGAGTGCGGCTGCGGCAACGCACGTACGCCTCAAACGTAATAGGCGCTGGAAAACTATACTTTTTTTCATTTAAAGAAACCTGTGAACTTTTTTAGAAAATAAATTTGGGATTAAACTCATGCCATTACCACCCTTTTCCCGGACAGATACCCCAACAACTGACCGAAACAAAAGTTACAAGAAAACTGCCCTAGCGATTCGGAAATAAATACGGTAGTGCCTACTAGAGGTGTAAAAGTAACGAAAAAATGCGTACACGTATGTATTCGTTACTATAACAATTAGTACTCGTTACTATCGTTACGTTACTCGTTACTTCTGATACAGCATAACATGCTATGTTAAGTTGCAGCAACGAATCCAGTCGTATTGCGTACGCGTACAGTATGACGTCGCGTAAATAATAATAAATAGAATATTGTGACGTGACTCCGTCAGACGTCCTGCATACACCTATACACAAAATAATAAATAACCTATAACACTGGGGGGGAGGTAGTACTGTAGCTCATAGGTAGGCATGGTATTCGAGACCATGTCTTCTCCCTATACAGGAAGTGTAGGGTATAATTTATGCACTGAAAAGAGACATGATTAGTTCATTCAAGCACAGATTTTATTTACTAATCCAAATATGAGAAGCACAATAAACAAACTCTGAGAAATAAAAGAAGAAGAAAAAAAGGTTAACAAAAAAAATTAATAACAAATAAGTTATCAAGTAGATTCACGAATAAATAAATACATTAAATACACATTAGAGTGACGTCAGCCGGCAAACAATTATCACTACAACAACATGGCCGTCGCCGCAGCTCCGCTGAGGAACAGTACACTTCCCAGTTACCACTACATACATGCTTATAACCAGACGTCGATTTTTCCCAAAACCAAATAATAAATAATAGGGATGGAATAATACTACATTATTTCTTAAAAGATTAAGACGAAGATCGTCCAAGAAATGATCGTTGCGAACGAGCCATGGCCAACCACTTACCCTCTGACTTGAGGCGAAGCAAAGTTGTTTCAAACCGACGTGGACCCGGCTTCCAGAGAGGTCCCCAGGCAAAAAGCCTCGGCCCCTCCCTGGAAGGAGGTTTTAACTACAAAACTGGGCCATGCCGGGAAAAAAAAAACACGAACACCGGGAAAACTTAGCCAGGGGGAACTCGCTGTCCCCCCTCTCCCACAAGGAAAAATGAAGAACAAGTGAAGTCAGCCGTTCCTTCTGCGCAGGCGCGAGCGAGTTTCCCCCTCTCCCTCTTGCGCTGCTCGATTGTTTTTTTTTTTTTTTTTTTTTTTTTTTTCAGTTTACGTTTCCAAAGTCGGACGCCAGATGGCAACACTAATCAGGACAGAGTCCTCAAAACGAGTACACAAAAGCCTCGCGTGGCAGAACAAACAAAATCGACGTTACACAGCGGGTTTTTCTGGAACGGCGTGTTGCAACCTCTTAGCGGGCCCTGGCCAGCGACCCGCGAGAATTAGCTAACCACGCAGCCTCGCAAAAGCCCGCGGTGCCTGTAAACTAATGTCGCAGCAACCTATATTCCAATACCCGCGTGTCGAAATCAACCAGCCGAGCCTGGAAACGTGCACGTACACCAACACGTAAACCTGACGAGAAACAAAAGTAAAATAAATTTAAGAAAAAAAATACTGAAATTTCCAGACCGCGACAATATAAACAATTAACTATATTTGATAATTAATAGTTTTTGGTAACCAAGAAACAATTAAATCTCATTAGAGCGGCTTTTTAATATTATCTCTTTTAAGATAACCAAAAAAACGTGAAAATACGCGATTATAAAAACAAAAACATACATATTTCTAATTTGTAAAAAATACTTTCTTACGTTGTTTCTGTTCCAATCTCAAACTTTGTCTACACACGGCTTAGATAACTAACGGAAATTTGATAAAAGAAAGAAAGGACGGGATTCTAATTTTAAAGCCACGCACTTAGGTGGCGACTGCACGGCTGAAGAATGTGACAGGCGTCAACGGCAAGATGTCTAATGGCGAGCGAGGGGGGTGAAGATAAAGCAGACAAATAACAAAAACCCGCGCTTCAAGCGATCACGCCGTAAATTACTCAAAAATACCTCGTTATAGCCGTGTTCTCACTATTACCGTGCTCACTATAACGAGATTCTACTGTATAACTGAGCTTTTACTCTCTTACCCCTTTCAAAATGAATTTCTTGTGTCTCTGGCTGTTCAAAAAGGTAGTGATATTGATGTGAACATAATATTGGTGTTCTTCCACCACATGTGTTTGCTGATGGCAACCCTCTCTCCTTGTTCCATCCTATAGGCATACCCTCAATAACAGTTCACTGTCCAGAAGCACAAGAACAAGAGGTGGTTGTTCTGGACCAAGGTCGTGCAGGAAGTATCTGTTCATTGCCTTGAAGGGAGGATGAAAAGCTCCCTGTGTTTGTGTCGCCTGCAGAGAGAAATAATGTCCCTCACTAACTGTGTTTTATTGCAGATATATTGTTTTTTTTTTCCCCCACTGAGAAATGTTTGATTGCAAAATTGTTTGTAGTGCTAGCAGGGGCGCAACAACTAAATTTCCAAAGGGGGGGGGCAATATACCTTTTTATAAAGAATCATCGATCCCCCTTGAGGCCTTACTTAAGGCGCTCGAGTTTGAAGTCGGAGATCGCAGAAGGGAGTACCTAAATGCAGTGACAAGTACGGTCCCTAGGCAAAAAAAATTGACCTGGATAATAATTGAAAGCATCACTGCCTGTTTACTATTTAATTTTCCCGCTTGGCATTGGCTTGGTACATTGAATACAGAACCATTTACACAAATCTGCAGATCTAGATCTCGCATTAAAGAAAAAGACATCTAATGTAATCACTCATTACAACCACCATATTACGGGTAATTTTACAAACATTAAGAAAGCATTAGTTTTCCCTAACAGGTCCGTTGATTACAATTCTGGATGACGTAATTGTCTATAAATGTTGTTTAGGCACATTCCCAATGTTTTGGTCAAACCGGTCTCTAGTTATGATGTAATTATGCAAGTCTAACATCCCGCACCACAGCAACGTGTTAAGTCTGGCTTGCCGTTTACGTAGTTTCTCACGTAGCGTAAAAAAAAGAAGTAGAGTTTAATTCGCCACATTACGATTCAAGATGCTAGCAAGATAATGAATTTGAGTTTATGATCACTCCAGTCTCTCTGCTCATTGTTTCCTTGAAAAAACCAACCCGGTCTCCGGTTGTTAATAACGGTTGCGTCGAGGCTTACTTGTAGTTGCGCAGCATGGTGGACGATAACCCAGGCTGGGCACTGGTCGATGCGTAGGTGAATGGAACAGCCTTTCCATTTTAGCAGCGGCGCAACACTCCTGCACCCGCGAGGCGAAGTCGACTCCACCCGCCGCCAGCACCGTCTCCCTGCTCGCCAGCCGCAGACCGTCGCAGGTTAACGCCTCACCATCACGTCATAAGGCTCAGCGCGCAGCGCGGTGTTGGCTCGCGGAAACACACACACGCGCAGCGCCGCGAATGTCCGTAATGCTTTTTGTTTTAATCAAGCTTCAGGGCGAGAATGAACCAAGTGCCAAACCATCTATCATAACATATGATATAATTTATACCAAATCAAAAGGACGTTAAAACAAACAAATAATAAAAGTGGAGTTAATGGAGGCGTGGCAAACGCCTCACCCTATTGAAGCGGGGGGTCCGGGGGTCCTCCCCGGGAAAATTTGTATTTCAAAGTGGAAAATGGTGCTATTTAAGCAGTTTTATTATCTAAAAATTGATTACACAGCACTTTCTTTGCCCCCGTTTGCCCCCACTTCAAGGTTTCAGGGGGTGGGGAAGGGGGGGGGGGAAATACCCTTGACCCCCCCTGTTGTTGCACCCCTGAGTGCTAGTATTACGTTTCCAGTTTTCAGTGCCAGTTAATTTGCCTGGAAGTGAGGGAACCAAGAACAGGGTGTCTACTGACCCTGGAAAACCTGGAAAACCTGGAAAAATCAGGGAATGTTGTATTCAGGGAATAATCAGGGAATTTTTGTTTGGTAGGTTGTAGTTGGCAATACGTTTTTTGTTTATTGATCAGCTCACATTGACGTTGCATCAAGTGTATATCCTCTCCCATTTATTTTTGAATGGCAAATAACTAACAGTTCCCACATCTATTTGTTATGTTTACCATCGGATTCGGAAGTGGCGTCAAATCACGTGATACAAACTGGTTGAAGCTGGTCTGTTATCCTGCTGATGTGACGTGCTGCGGCATGTGCTTCCCTTTCTCGGATAAGACCAAGTTGTTTCAGCTTACTTAACATCAGTGTTGTTGGGGCATCTCAGTGTTTACTGCAAGCATTTTTGGGAGCTCTCTTCCTCTGTTGACATTCAAAATATTCTGCAGGTATCTATAGATGGCCCCAACGTAAACTGGGAATTTTTGTTAGCTTTGATAATACATATCACAGACACTTTTGGTGAAGATTCACCATCATTGCTAGAAATTGGTAGCTGTGGGCTTCATTCGGTCCATGGTGCTTTCAAAACTGGAATTTCTGCTACACAGTGGGATATTGTTAGTTTTTTGAGGGACAGTTACTATTTGTTTAAGCATGTACCTGCAAGGAGGGCAGATTACATTAGAATAACTGGATTAGAGCTTTTTCCCAAGAAATTTTGTGCAATCAGATGGTTAGAAAATACTGCAGTTGCTGAGTATGCCACAAAAACGTTACCCCACCTAAATAAATTTATTAGTGAAGTTTCCATTTCATCTGTCTCTTTCAATGTAGTGAAATTGCTCTTGATGATAATCTTCTAGAAGTAAAATTGACATTCATCTACTCTTTGACATCAGAGCTAGAATTGTTTCTTACAATGTTCCAAAGTGAAGCACCCATGGCACCTTTTCTCAATGATTCACTGGTAGACATTTTATTAGCTTTGGCAGGAAAATTTGTGGAACCAGTGGTACTGAAGAGCTTTAGGGAGAAATGCAATGTATCTCGATTGGATGTAGATAACCAGGAAAATCTATTTACTGCTAACAATATCAAGTTGGGATATGCAGTACACCATGCCATCAAGAAAGAGAAAGTACCAGAAAAGTCTGTCCTGTTATTGAAAAATGATGTTAGGACTTGCCTGAAGGTTATGGTAAAAAAACTTCAAGACAAAAGTCCCCTGAAGTACAAACTTACCAAGGGAATTTCCTGCTTATGTCCGTCTGTGGCTTTAAATTCAGGTGTGAGGAAACAGCATGTGACGTATAGTTTAGAATGTTGTCTTCGAAACAGGTGGCTATCAGGACAAGAAGCTGAGTGATCATATCATTTGGTATGTTCCTCGCAAGATTTTGAAGCACTGTTCTCGTATTTTTCTCGAGAATATGGGCGCCTTGATCATTTTTGGATGCTCATTCTTAAGGCACATACAGTAGCTGCCAAAACAGGCCTTCTAAAGTTTGTGAGAATAATGTTGGTACTTTCCCATGGAAATGCATCATTGGAAAGAGGATTTTCAGTCTAATCTGCTGACTGAAAACTTGCAGGAAGAAACACTGATTGCACAAAGACAAGTGTACGACTTTGTTCAAAGTTCTGGAGGTGTAGAGCATGTTGATATCACCAAGTCCATGTTACAGTATGTAAGAAATGCTAGTTGTAGGCATAAGGAAGCCCTGCAAACAAAACAAAAAGAAAAGGAAGCTACAGACAAGAAGAAGGCAGAAAAAAGAATAGTTGAAGAGATCAAGGCATTGCAGTTGAAGAAAGCTCAAGTGTGGGATTTCGCTCGTTCTGAAGCAAGTGCAATAGATGCAAGAGTTGAGTCAGTGCAAAATTTATGGGAGCTTCCTTTTACTAATGTTTTTGCAAAAGGAAGTGTGTGAAATATTTGTAGCAGCATGTTTTATTTGCCATCAATTGAGTCACTTTGGCCATGTCTGGAAGAAGGTAATTTTTTTTACTAATTTAAGTGAGTTGAAATACTTTGAAACCCGTCAATGTACTGTTATGCAGTTTTTTCAGTTTCGTGGAATTTCGTAATTGTGTTAAAGAAAACCTGGAAAAATTAAGTTTTAGACCTGGAAAACCTGGAAAAATCAGGGAATTTAATTTACTATATCTGGTAGACACCCTGCAAGAACCAAGACCGACACATCATCTGTGTGTTGTTAATGTTGGATACCTTTCCTCCGGTATGGTTGGTTTCCGAGATGTGATTGCATCTTTAAACCACACCTGCCCACTTTGTGATTGATGTATGATATTCGTGCCTCGAAGGTGAGACCCGTGGTGTTGTGCGACAGGCCTGCTCCGAGGAGAACAGGAACCCCGTGTTCCGCGCGCAGCCCGCGCTGGTGCTGAGGAAGCAGCCCTTCGTGCCGCGCAAGCAGCAGCGCTCGCCCCTGAGGGCCAGGAACGTCGCGCTGAAGACGGAGGCGCGCTCCAAGGAGCGCAGGCAGTTCGACGAGAGCGTGCGCTCCAGACTGGAGCAGCAGGAGCAGGTGCAGAGGGAGGTGAGTTCGCTGCCCTCGGCTACTTTCTTTAACTTGCTGGTGTGTTTAGTGTGTGGAAAACCACTCCTGGGATCACGCACTAAGTAAACACAGCATACTCATACCGTATTTGCTCGCGTAAAGGCCCCGCCCGCGTATACGCCCCTCCCCATTTTTTGTAAACATTTTTTAGAAAAAAATTAAAAATGTGTTTTTCTGGGTTTATCTGAGGGCAGGGCAGCTTGGCATGCATCAAACAGCAAGCCATGTATTGTAAGCGGCAGTGATACAGAGACTGGTATAACAGTTTGTCCGCTCTCAGTAGGACTGACGTGAGGCGTGACACACGTACGCAGTTAGTCCCATCTCAAACGACATAAAGATAAAGAAAGCTGAACTCTCGCGCATGTGTTGATGCGTAGCGTTGTTGGAGCGGAAGAGGGGAAGTGAAGGAGGGAGAGAAGTGGGTGGAGCAGTCAGCAAGTGCTACTGGCAGACACAGTGTTGCCATGTTTCACGCACTCGGGCCGACACTGTTGCCATGCTTTACGCGCTCGGGCCGATTCGCACTACACGTTGTCTGTTGCATTGTTTGAGCGTGCGTGTTTCGTTACCATAAACATGAAAATCGGCGGAAAAAGGTGGAGCTACACAGTCGAGTTTAAGTTAAGGCTGTTCAAGTGGTCGAAAAATCGTCCCCACTTCGGAATGACTTTAAACTGATACATCACTCACAATAGCATAAAAACTGATCACTGAACCCCCTAAGAGCGCTGTATAAGACTCAGGGTCGCGCCGCTGGGTATTCAGTCGAGAGGAAGGCTTCAAAGGGGAAGGTTATGTCGCTCGGCTCTGTACAGCGGGTAGGGCGACGCGCGAAAGAAAATCGCCCCTAGCTCTACTAGCGGAGGAATGGCTAACTGTTTGCAGCAGGTAGTCGCGCCGGCTTGTGGGCTATCCCAGGGGGCTGGGGGAGGAAGTGGCAGACAGCTCAGATCTCATTCCTCGCCGGGCGCGTTGGTTGAGGGTGGGGGGAGGAAGTGGCAGACAGCTCAGATCTCACTCCTCGCTGTCCGCTGTCGGGTTTGGCGCATGACATCAGCAAGGACCGCAGATTTATATTATATTACTGATAAAGTTTTACATTTTGTAGTGGTTACCATGTTGGGAATTCCGGAAAATTGTTACGTTATTTTTTTTTCATGACCCTGACATCTTTTAAGCTTTGTCAACTCAAAAGTGTAAACATAAATTTTATTTTTTTTCGTATGTAACTTTATAATGGGCATAATACTGTGTAATATTGTACTAATTACTTCCAGTCTGATACATAGAATCTAGTGAAAAATAATCTCGATCAAATTCGTTAATAGGAGAATCATACCAAGGGGTTAGAATTGATTGTACATCCTAAGAGTAGTACTTTTGTCTGCAAGGTTTTTTTCATAACAACCACTGTCAGCGCAAGAGTTTGGAACAAATATGGTTTGAAAATGAAAAATATTCATTACTATAACAAAACAATTTAAAAGATTTTTAAACCTAAATATTATTTAAAAATTATGTCTGAAAATATTTGTATATGTTGTAGCTTGCTGCTAAACATGATCCAAATTATTAAAACTGCTGTTATCTTTTTTTGTTTTAACATCAATAGATATAAAATTATATATATTTCACTTGTGGATGCGCAATATGTGAGAATTATCTCCATACTTATAATTTCTGTTGGTCTAAAAGATATTCCGTTAAGGTATGAAAAGAAAATCAAACTATTTGGAATGATATGTGTGTGAAATATATGGCAAATGTATGAGGTAAAGAAGACCTCACTAAAACTTCATACATAATTATTAAATTGCACAGACAGCGATAGCGATTGTTTCCTTGTACAGTAGAACCCCGATTTAACGAAGTGCTATGGTTACCGAAAATGTTTACTCTAAATCGATGTTTCGTTAAATCCGATTTTCCGATTTTCAATGACCCCCGCACTCATAATCGCGTCCCTACCGTTTCCATATCGTAGACAGGGTCGACGCTGATATCTTGTGCTGCCGTGCTATCTCAGACTTCGTCAACTTTACATCTTCAACGTCTTTTAATCTCGCTCGTACGGCCCCCGGTTCGTACGTACACCTCGGTACATACAGATTTTCAGAAACCGTGAAAAATGAGGCATAAAATAAAAGTTTAAAAATATGTAAAGTGTAAGAAATACGTTAAAGTGTATTAAAATACAGTCGCAACCTGCAGCGTTTATAACAAATACGAGTTACATACACATTGCGTCACAGTAAAAAATAAAAAATAAGAAAATTTCCGTCAATAGCGCGCCGTACGCGGAGAAAGGTCATTGTACTCGGTCAGCTGCTGTTACGGCGCGGCGTGGCCGCCGGCTGACTCTCTTTGTTCGCTGAGCTGCGCAGCACTTATAAAAAACGTATTCGAAAAACTAAACACCGCGCACAAAGCTCTTACTGAGAATAATAAAGCTGTAGCAAACCGTATGTATTCGGTACCGAGTAACAGGTGCGCCATCTAGTAACGAGTAACGAAACGTTACACACGGCTGCATCTCGTTACTCGCATTTTTCGTATGTTTTACGCATGCGCGCGCATATTCGATGAATTTGCGTTACAAAGAACTATGTTTGTTTATTAAGTAAAGTATAATTTGGAAATTCGTCAAAGTTTTTTACTGTTTATTAAAGGTATTGTGTGTGTAGACAAAGTTTGAGATTGGAACAGAAACAACTTAAAGTATTGTTTACAAATTAGAAATATGTTTTTATTATCGCGTATTTTCACGTTTTTTTGTTCTTATCTTAAAAGAGATAGTATAAAAAAGCCGCTCTAATGAGATTTAATTGTTTCTTGGTTAACAAAAACTGTTAATTATCAAATATTGTTAATTGTTTATATTCTATTTATTATTTACGCGACGTCATACTGTACGCGTACGCAATACGACTCGATTCGTTGCTGCAACATAACATAGCATGGTATGCGGTTTCAGAAGTAACGAGTAATGTAACGTGATACGATAGTAACGAGTACTAATTGTTATAGTAACGAATACATACGGGGACGCTTTTTTTCGTTACTTTTACACCTCTAGAGAATAATGATAATGGCGTATTGGTGTGACGTGGTCACGAGTTGAAAAAACCTGGAGGATGGGAAAGGGAATATTTGGAAACGTGTGATTATTGGCTAGCACTGTTACTATGCGGGCGTGTTTGGAAGATAACGTGGTGAGTCAAGCCAGGCATAGAAGAGGGTGAGGGGGATGCGGACAAAGAAACCCTTCATGACGTCATGTGTCGCGGACAGTCTATCTATCCAGGCGCGCGCAATGGCACGCACCTACGCAATTCAGTTACAGCGCCCGCAGTTTTTAAGCAATTTGAACAACTTTTTTAATTTTTTCGTATTTGGACAGAGGATGCAAAGGCACATATTAATATATAGTACCTCCATTCTATTACTGACACCACAAAGTGTAATTTTTAATAAGATTCCATTACTATTTACTTTCATTTTTTGGAAATCTATATTATTATTTTAATAAATTGGTGTTTTTTTTAATGGTTCCTGAAAACCTTTACGTTAAATCGCTGTTTTCGTTAAATCCGTGTTCGCAAAATCGGGGTTCTACTGTAATTGGCAACCGTTTGCAAGATAATATATTGCAATATGATTTAAACATTCTAAAATATGCTAACACACTTAATGTAGCCTTTTTTTATCTTCTACAAATGACTGCTCTTATGAAGAAATTAATAGTGGGTAAAATTTTGTACTGTTGGATATTTAAGAGCACACTTTGTTTAGAGTAGTGGTGCACCGATATGACTTTACCGATTACCGATTCGATTACCGATTATGAGAGCAATAATCGGCAGATACCGATTCAGTTACCGATTATAATGAAGAAATTTTTTTAAGTGTAATAATGCACACAAAAATTTTTATTCCCATGTGAATTTAATAACAAGATTAGGTAAAATTGAGAATACAGTTATAATAACAGTATAAAATATATATAAAATACACTATTAAGTCATTGCAAAGTGTAAATTAAATTCTATTTATATTTTTTATTGTAAAGAACTTGAACTACAGTCTAATAATTGTAATTTACAGTGGGTAAGTTTGTGTTGCGGAAAACTAGCATTATTATCGAATATCACATAAGGTTGCATCGAGAAATTACCGTTTAACAATGTTAACCTGTTGCTATATTTTGTTCACTTGAGTTTGTAGAAAAATGTTTCCACACTTCACTTTTTTTCTCCCTAGTCGCCATCTCACTATAATTATATAAAAATGACTCAAAACCAATTCTAGCACATGTGATTTTATTAATGTTGACTGAATTTATAAAATTATAAATACTTTTTCACTTTTCACGTCACATACAAATAACACAACGGATAATGTTGCCAAAGACGCCAATAACGAGTTTGTAAAAAGCAGTGATAAACTCTGAAAGGTATCGGTACCACGATTTTGAACCGCTACTATCGACTCGAAAAGATCGATTCTCATAGAATCCACTGCAACTGCTTGTGGTATTTTGATTGCGTGCCATCTATTTTACGTCTCTGGCTATAGGCAATGTACAAGGCCACTAGACAGAACAAAAGACGAAACGTAAATAAACGTGTAGGAAAAATGTATTTTTTTATTGTTCGAGGCAATGAAATTTATTAAACTTAACGAAATATCTGTAATCTTGATATGACGGAGTTAGATCAATTTTGTAATATATACAAATATTACCGTATTTCGTCCTAAAATGTGTAACAAAATATTACACGGTAAAAACCTACTTAATTACGACGGGACGTAGATAATCAGCAAAGTAATCGTTAAGATAATCGCCGATTACGATTAATCGGTAAGTACCCATAATCGCCGATTACGATTCATCGGTATCCGCATCGGTGCACCACTAGTTTAGAGCATTGCCTGTATGATATAGTCTTATAACGTTAGAAAGCAAGTTGAAGAATTTTATTTAAAGTGATTACATTAACTTTTAACATTTAAAATGAAACAAATTCTTCCAAGTAAGAGGATTGATACACACACAGTATGTATGAGGTAAAGAAGACCTCACTAAAACTTCGTACCTAATTATTATATTGCACATTAGACAGCGATAAGTAATGTCTGCGCTAGCGATTGTTTCCTTGTAATTGCACAATGAAAGTCCCCCAGAATAAACCCTCGCATATCAAATCTTTCTCCATGGCTGTGGAAGGACCGGTATGGTTTTTATAGCATACGTGATCTGGGATAGTTTTCTGCCTTGATTTGGCCATCGAACATATACTACAGTATTTATTTCTGATGCCCAGGTGAAGTATCTTCTGCGTTTCCAGTCCGATAAGAATAGCCTGCAAAGTAATACAAATGTACTGAAATGGTCTAATTAGTGTTATAAAACAATTAAATTCAAAGAACTATTACAATGTGAGATGATTTGTGTTTTCTTTAGATAACTAAAAACCACATGTTTTTAAAAGAAGGTTATTGTTTTAAGAAGCAGGTCATGGCAGAAACTATCAACAATATCAGTGTATTTCACTTAATAATATGTCATTCCTAGTAAATTGTGATGTCTTTGGCGTTAATTTTAAAAAAAAATCAAATCGAATGAAACATTTTTATAAAAGTTACTTATTTGTTAATAACAATAAAAATTAAAAAGCATTATTTTTCCTTTTAATTTCAATGTAAAACTAGTCTTACAATTTGAGTATTACCGAGGCTAACGGAGCTTCTCATCTCATGACGTAGGCGAGACATCAAAGAATCAAGGGATGAAACTTTTTTTTTGTATTCGCGTCAAATGACGGCTTTGGTCTACAAAGCCAATTGGTGTAAGTAAACTCGGAAGGCACCAGACTCTAATCGACAATAAGAACTACAGTGGATTGATTAGTATAGGTTTGTAAACAGCTCTGCATCCCGTGAATGTGTCTACATACACTGGGGTCATTTCTGGAGTGGCATGACCTACGTAGTGCACGGCTCTGACACCTTTGCAATCTAAGCTCCAAGGTTTTAGTAAAGATTCTGTATTTGTTTATGAGAATTACTTTTGACTTTAAAATTTTCTTCTGGAGTCCTTAAAAGATGGTGGAAAATAGCCGAATTAAATTCACCGCCGCGCCCAACTTCTCTTTTATACATTCTGGACTATTGTAATTTTCTCTTAATTTTTATAAAAATCTGTATTTCCTTACGCCAAACTTAATGTTATTGAATATCAAATAAGTGTTGTGATCGGGTAATCCAGGGAGAATTTTTGGCATCGTGTAGAGTCAATGCAGCCACTGCGCCGGCCTAAATAATTTAGTTGGCTGAATTTTGCTACTCCCAATTTGGTTGTCTGTAACTAAGCAATATTGACGTAACCTACGGGACTCTCGTATCAGTCCTTTCTAGTGTAGTATTATACCGCCACTGGCAGGCGCATATAGGGAACAAGGTTTAAATTTGGCGCCAATTGTAGCGACAATTTACATGCTCGGAACACTAACAAGATACTGATTTAGGTTCGTCGTCACACATGAAAGACTGGTGCAACATTTCAGAGAACTTACAAGCGAATTCTTACACCGGTTTTGTATGCATCCCAATGGTATTATTGGCGCTCATAATCAAAAAATTAGGGATGGGGCGAATCCTGATTTCCTCGAATCCGAATCCTAACTCAAATCCTCGACTGGAATTGCCGAATCTCGAACCCAAACCCGAATCTTTTAACAGATGATGTCCACATATCTAATGTAAGTGAGATGTATTCTGCTTGCACTAAAAGTCCCTTGACTTTATCACATGTAGTTTGGTACATTTCTGGTATGTGTATATAAAGACAAAAATTTTTTCTTGAGTAATTTCAGTTTTAGTACAGATTAGCAGTTAGGATTTTTTCTGTAAATAAGCTTGAGGTCTGCGAGCCTAAGAATTTTACTTCGAGCGAGCTCGAGCTTTTGTGGTACAGTTACACTTTTGGGAAATTATTTTTATCTTAAACTTAGTATAATGTTTGAATAAAGTATTAAAATGAAGTGGGCTTATTAATTTTGGGTAACTATTTACAGTGTGGTTTACATTTTGCACTGCTATAAAAAAAATATTTTTTTCCATTGAATGTTACCTGTTTCCATTGGTTCAATAGTAAATGATATCATCCAACTAACATAACCAAGTACCCTATATGTTTGTGTAAATGTAACATATCTTTGGAAAAATTTCATCCATGTCAATTTTTCTGGAGTCCTTACTGAGCTTCAACAAACTTAGCACCAAAAATCATGTTGTATGAAAAGTACATTCACATTGTTTCAACATTTCCACTTTTCAGCACAATAATTCTGAGAGAGATTGTCACAGAGTATTAAATTCTGTTCTTTAATCTATCATTCAGAACAATAATTTGTTCTGCACGTTCAGGAGTTAAATTAGCTCTACGATTGGAGATAGTGTTTCCAGCAGAAGAGAAGCGTCTCTCGCTGGCAACCTGCTTGGCTGGAATGCTTTAGTAAAATTTCTTAACCTCAAAATTAGTGTCATAAATATCTGTAACTGGTCATTAACGTTTAATCAATTGAAAGTAATAAAAATAAAAGCATTTTACTTCATTCAATTTACACTTGCAAAAAAAACATACACACAATAAACCTACATGGAAATTGAAATTAAAGTCTTTTTCAATATCCTGAAGTCTGAAATATGTTTACGCATGTCATTAAATGTAGAGCTGTATTGAAGAAGCCGATTTTGCCAATATTTAGTTGAATCTGCATTTCTGCCGACTTCCGATACAGTACGCTCATTAATTTTCGGCCGATATTACTGAAAAACGAAAGAGACTGCCATAACCTAAAAATCCAAGAGTACTATTTTCACTTTTCGTAGTAGTACTGCATTCTTTCAGATCGCATTATTTCTTAGCAACATGTGCCAACCGTACATATCAAAGTTTAACATCCTTTTTTTTTCCAACAATGTTCTTTAATTTAATATGTCATAAATAAATAATATATTACTATCACGGTAAATATACATCTCAGTTGTTACGGTAACTATAGTGCAAATATGGTAGCTATCATGCTTCTGTAGTAATTATGGTATTCTGCAAAGAATCTTTAGTTCTTTTTATGGTAATTATCTTAAAATAACTATTGGGTTTGTACTGTAGTTATGGTACATCATCCATATTTCTTAGTATGTTGTTCATTTTTTTTTCTTCATATTTACGTGCGCCATTATTTGAGACAGAAAGTTTCAGAAAAAAATTTAACTGACTTTATATCACACATTTAATGGCGTAAATGATGAGACCTCGGGCAATTTAAACGCTTTATACGGAAAAACCTACCATGCGGGACCTCGTAAGCGAGTTTTACTGTATTTTTTCCCGTAAATATTAAAAAACCGAATCCTTTGACGAATCCTATATCAGACCCGCCGAACCTTCGAATCCCTAGGATTCGGCGGATATTGGATTCAGTCGCCCCATCCCTACAAAAAATTAATAGGTACTTTTAACAAAGTTAACAGGCCAAGGGAGAAATTTATCATTCAATCACACGTTTTCCATCTCCTCCTCTTAAGGTGCATAACTCCCTCATAAGTCACGATAGGCCCATTTGTTAATGTTTCCCTATTCTTTTGACTTTAAGATTTCTGTCTGCATAGTTAGCATATAAATAACGTCTCATCCTGTACAGCGCCTGAAAACTTTTCCCTCACTTTTTTCAGTATCCCAATGCTTTATAATTTCTTTTACCTCATTCCTTAGTGTGCCGTGAGTTCACTTACCTGTCAATAGATGGCAATATAAAACATTTTTATTATTTACTGTCATACCAGGTGTGTTATCATGATTGCATTGTCATTAAGAAGTCTGTGTTCATAGGAGCCATAACAAAATATTAATTAAGAGAATTGGGATTCCTGCAACCCCCAACCTCCTTGGGAGCAATCGCATTCGATATTTTCTATCCCAGATCTATAGCGGCTGCTACTGTGCCTAAATAGTCACATCTCGGATTTCATTGGTACAATTTCGTGTACACTTTCAGAACTGCAATTATGATCATAATCAATTACATGATAAGTCACAGTTAAGCTGGTCACAATGATATTCATGGAATCAGAAACCACCACAAATGACGTACATAAACCACGTTTCACTAGTTGTCTGCCGGTTGAATTCTTACAATTTGTTTACTGTTTTACTGTTTTTATAGGTAACATTGAGATTTTCTACCAATCTGGACATTTGATTAACTATATAAAATTGTTATTTACAGTTTTCTTTAATGTTCCTTTACTCACAACACCTGTTGATGAATTATAGCCATGCCCATAGGTTCTTTTCCCCCATACACCGTCACCTTCTTCTGCTATGTAGGGAATGCCATTCAGAAAATGTCCTTTCTGTTCTGCTATTTTCTTTTCTTCGTCTCCTGCTTTTTTTAAATTTAGAAGTCACATGTTTTTCCCATGCCTGAAACACAGTGGAGATTGGTAACATTTAATATACTAAAAAGAAAACAGACTTAATTTACTCTAGTATCGGATTACTTAAAATAAATATAAGTAGTCCTGCAAAAGTTATACCTGCCCGATTTTCTCTTTCTGATTTACAAAATTTTCACAGGACATGCATGGAATATCCATAACTGATAGTAATTCTTCCACTTGACACCTATACCAATCGACAAGGCACCCCACACTACGGCATCATTTATTTATTCAGCCTGAATCTCGTCATGTGAAGTTCTGTTACAAGACACTTATATCTTTCATTTGACACCTAAAACAAAACTATAGACTCCAAATTTCACTTCATGCAAAAAACGGCCAATTTCTGCCGGACTATTACGCTGGAAAGTGATTTTGACTACCGGCGAAGTCAAATAAGATGTATTCGCATTTTAAACGTTGCGGACCTTGTTGGTGGGTTTTCTCAGGAACTCCGATTTTACCCTTGCATTCATTCCTCCACACCTATCTAATTCATCTTGTCCATTGTTCTGGACAGCTAGAATAACACGGATGACTTTTGGGTACAGCAGCCAGCTTCACGCAGTACTAGCTCGTAGTCATTCACATAAGCAGTGCTTGATGTAGGAAACAGCTTCCATACATTTGCTTGGAGAAACTACACTTCACATTAACAGCTCGTCTGTGATTATGATTTATTCAAGTCATTTGTTAAGGGCGCCGTCTGGCTAGAGAGTAAACGCGTGACCGCGTACATAGCATGTCGTTCTTGCTCGGAGCTGAGTGGCGACATTCAGAACTACTCTTATCTCCTCCTGCTCACTGCCCCACTCCACTAGTACCCACCCTCCTCCCCACGCCGACACTGCTTGACAGTTAAGAGCCGCCCTGCCGACTCGCCATGTGTCTGAATCACTCTGCGTTTTTTAGTTTACCGTAGCCGGCGTACCAATTGCATACATATATGTTTAGTGTAGCGATATAGCAAAATACTTATTTTAGTGGTTGATAGTAACGTATTAACACTAAATTATTGTGTATGTCACACAGACAAATGTGACTGCATACGTCAAAAATAATTCTGTCTGAATTTCTGACTTAGAAATACATGTCTGGACACTACTTTACATTGATGGTTGATTACAATGTGATGTTTTCCCGGTTATTCGCAAAACTACTTGAAAACCTCTCTGGTGCCACCAGTACAGTCACCCTGTGAATGAGCATTTTAATTTACATATATTTAATACCAAAAATGTTTGACTTTTGTACTTTTTCTTAATTTTTGACTATATATTTTTTAAATTTTGATGGTTACTAAATTAACAGCATTTCTGCACCAAGGGCACGGGCAGTTTTATTCAGTCACAAGGGTGTCAAAAATACGTAGGTAAACAGGCAAATTTTCAGACTAAAATTAGTAGTAGGGATATATTAAAAACAAATAATTTAAAAGGCACACATTTTTACTAACGGCTGTTAAATATTGAGTTTTTATGATTGAATTTTTTTTTAAGTTTAAGAATGTTTGGTATGAAATAAAAAGTAGATAAGTTTTAAAAAAGTTTAATAACAAATGAAACGAATCAAAATCATCAAATAAAATATTTATTCAATAATATTAAAACTTCAAGTAACAAAATAAAAATATACCTTACAGCAAAAAACATTTTCTTCAAGGCAGCTGCAAAATAAATTTTTGTCAATCAACTTTCTTCGTAAGCACTGCACTACACAGTATGATAAATTGAGTAATCGAAATCCATCACTCTCGGCACAGACTACAGGTTTAGGTAGATTTCGAAGTACCTATCGCTTCATGAAATGTTCAAAAATCTTCTATAAACTTATGAAACTTTTTAAGCATCCTGTACGTTCTACAATATTCAAAATTGATCTAATGGACACTGTCTTATTCCATGGCCCAAAACTATTTTAAAATATTTAGTTAAATTCATCCAGGACTGAATAACATAGAACGTATTTCATATTACGCCTACGCATTTATTACCTTCTAACACTACTTTTCATACTTTGCACTAATAAGTGATCACAAAAAAAAATTTGTTCTGGATCATTGTTTATGATAATATGAAGATAGTTAAAAATAAATTTCAACATATTTTATAGGAAATATAAAACTTTTTTCAACCTCCATTATAACTGTAAATAGTTTGTCGTATCGACAATAATTGTTTCAGCCAAAGGTTTTGGATAATGTTTAGGAATTTTGCAATAAATTATTTCATTTTTGATAGTATATCAACTAAAAAGTTATGATTTTTTTGTCTTTTAACCATTTTTATCCCACGGCTTGCAATAATGGCTGGTTACATAATATTTTACTTCATATAAACGTTCTTGATAATATATAGAAAGTTAAGTAAAAATATGAATGACTTTGATTGAGTAGGTACATGGTACGGAAGTTTTGTTTAGTTCTTTTTATCTCCACATGAGTTTTTTTTCAACTTCTTTCGGTCTAATCAAAAATTGTTTTGGACCAAAGTTTTAGATAAAAAATAAAAATATACATTTAACATTAATTGTTATATAATTCATTTTTTAAGTGTTTTACCATAAATTGAGTTTTTTTTTATATTTCAACATTGCTATTTACAACCCCCTGAGCAATCATTTGGCTTATCAAAAATTGTTAAAGACAAAATATTGTGTTAAAAATTATAACATTTACAAACTATACAAACAGATTTGATGATGTGTCTACTAATGAAGTTACGAACTTTTCTGTCCTCAACTCATGTTTTTTCCGACCCTTGCATTTATGGTTGGTCGTATCAAAAATGTATTAAAACGTTTTTGGTATTACTTCTACGAGTTATAATACGTTTAATCGATGCAATATTTGTCATACAATGGGATTTAAAGCGATTGTTAAGTTAATCAAAACCTTCCCCATTTTACCCCTTTGGTGGGATTATGCCCATTAAAGAATTCGACCAAAATTTTATTACTATATTTTATTTATCAGTTTGGAAATGATTTGTGCACAATTAAGGCAGTATCGTGTCCATAAATTGTATATGTATACACACACAAACGTTTGATTTCACAATGGCTTCGGTAACGGCTTCAATAACAATAGGTAGTCTTTCTTCGAAATATACCTAAGAATCCACAAACCAAACAAAATAGAGGAAGAAAATAATGCATAGAAATAACCCACAAAACAAAATTGTTTTTAAATATAGAACTGTGGTAAAGATTAATTACATTTTTGAATGTATTTACATACAATCCAAAAATAAACATTTTTTTTCAGCAATGTCCACACCTTTACTTTCTTATTTATGCAGATACCAATTTTACATCTTCTGTTTGAAATCACCTTCTGCATTCAGTTTTCTCAAACTCACCACACACATATGCACGAGCACATTTAAACGGGTTTTCTTGTTAAACATCATTTCCCAATCAGAATGACACTTGGCATATTACCTGTATAAATACTAGTCCTATAAAAAGTACATTGTAAACCCCAATATTTAAGTTGAAATTAAACCGCCATGTTTTCTAAATATCTTCATTGAAGAACTATATTGTTATGTAGATGACACTAATGCCGCACATCGCAGCCTTCATGGTACTCATATTGCACCTCGTTGTTCGTACACAACACAAGACCTGCCATGTCCGTCGTAGCCGCGTCCCGCCATAATCACCTTTTGTTTACAACATATCGCACTGCTGCCAACTTACGAAAGGACACAACACCTCCTCCCTACTAAAAGCTCCCTATCACAGTACAGTAAAACCTTGCCAAATATCTTACTACACTATGCTACACTAGTGGTACAGTACATAGTCCTCCCACTTCTTGGGTCGGTGGCTGATTCTCTGTGGGTACCGTCATGCTCCAGCCGCCTGGTCGCTCTCCGATGGTTCCGGATCCTGGGCGAGCCGTGCATTGTCGTTCCTAGAGTCACTGGTGCCTTTGTGCTCCCATTCTGCGATGGGCTCTCCCAACGCTGGTCCTCCCCTGATGCAGACGCTGGCTGGATCCCTCTCGATGGATTGCTGGATGAGCTGTTCCGCGTAGCTGGTACCGCTGCCAACGGTTTCATTCATCTTGAATCCGCGAAAGGGGTTTGTGTCGTCCTCGCAGCTTGCGGTGTCTTCTACTGCTGCCTGTTGCCGCCTGTCATGGGTGCTGCGAGTGCCGTTCTCACCCTTGGGCTGCTCTCCCCTAGGTGGAACCTGGACCGCGGCACATTTCTCGATTGCTTCATTGGGCCCTCCCCGCGCAGGCAGGTGCCCATCTGCCTCAGCCAATCCGCTGGGCACCCTGTGCCTGATCTGATCCTTGTGGCGCCTATGCTCTCCTCCGATGTCGTCCTTGACTATAAATATCTGGTGACCCTGTGTGCTTTGTACTGTCCCAGGCAACCACTTGGTGTTCTTGTAGTAAGCCCTGTACCACACTGTGTCTCCTGCCTTGAAGTGTCTGCTATGGCGCTCAGCTGCTGGCTGTACTGAGGGCGACTTGCTGGGGTTCGGTTGAATCAGGTCCAAAGCTGTCCTAAGGGCACGACCCATGAGCAGATCAGCTGGTATCTTGTGACTTCCAGTGACTGGGGTGGTACGCAGCGCGAACAATGTTCGTGCTAGCCGGGTCTGCCAGTCACCCGTGCCCCCCTTTTTAAGTTTCCCTTTGACCGTCTGGACCATGCGCTCTACCTGCCCATTACTAGAGGGGTGAAAAGGTGTTGTGCGCACTAACCGGATACCATTTTTCCTTGCGAACACTCCCAACTCACTTGACACAAACGCGGATCCGTTGTCAGAGACCAAACATTCTGGAATCCCGTGAATGCTGAAAATGTCCCGCAGTTCGCGCACCACACATGCTGATGATGCAGACCTTACTATTCTGACTTCCGGCCACTTGGAGTAGGCATCAACAGCGAGAAGGAAAACCTTGCCCTGGAACGGCCCAAAAAAGTCTATGTGTACTCTGGCCCAAGGTTTGGTTTCTGGTTCCCAACTAGCAGGTACACGTTGGGGTGGATTGGCCCGTGACTGTTGGCATTGCTGGCACAGCCCTATCATTCTCTCAATGTCGTCGTCCATCTTTGGCCACCACATGTAGCTGCGTGCTATTGCCTTTGATTTCACCACGCCATTGTGAGCTGCGTGGAGCACTACTAACAGGTCCTGCCTTAGCGCCGAGGGGATAACTACTCTGCTGCCCCAAAGGATGCACCCCTTGTACAGGGACAACTCGTCCCGTCGTGTCAAGTACGGGCGGAGCTCATCAGCCACTGCGCCACTCTGTGGCCAGCCGCCACCGCAATACTTCTTGACCGCACCCAATACTGGATCTGCCTCTGTAAGTGCAGCAATCCTGGCTGCTTCAATTGGGGGATCTGGCAATGCCTCCAACATCAACACGTCTCCCGCAGCGGGCACTTGGACTTCTGTAACCTTCAACGGCAACCTGCTTAAAGCATCCGCATGCGCAATGCTCTGTCCTGGCCGATATGTGATCCTGTAATCGAACATGGACAGTAACTGGCTCCAACGTAGCAACCTTGGCGATAGAAAATCTGGCGTTTGCCTGGTGGGGTCCAGCAACCGCAACAGGGGTTGATGGTCTGTGATAATTGTGAAGGGTCTTGCTGTCACATATTGCCTGAACTTTACCACCCTAAACATTACTGCGAGTGCTTCCTTATCTATTTGTGCGTAGTTACGCTCATGTTTGTGCAATGTGCGCGACCCGAAAGCTATGGCTTTCTCACTCCCATCCTCTTCCACATGAGCCAGAACTGCCCCCACGCCGTACTCTGAAGCATCACATGTCAATGACACAGGCCTCGTTGCATCATAATGTACTAAGACTGCGTCTGACTGAAGAAGCTCTTTTACAGCGTGAAAGGTTTCTTCATGAACCTCAGTCCACTCCCATTTATGCCCAGCATCCAGGAGACGGTGAAGTGGTTCGGCTATGCTGGCCTTACCCTGTAGGAAACGGTCGTAGAAGTTGAGTAGCCCTAAAAAAGCCTGTAGTTCCCTTTTGCAGGTGGGTGCCGGTGCAAGGTGTATAGCATCCACTTTGGCTGTCGTTGGGTGTATGCCAGCACTGTCTACGCTGAACCCCAAAAATTGAACGGATGATGCGGCAAACACGCATTTATTCTCCTTCAATCGTAACCCAGCTGCCTCTAACCGACCCAGGACCTGGTTGACCCGCTGCCAGTGTTGCTCAGCGGTCGCTTCCATGATGAGGATGTCGTCTAACAGCACCGCGACTCCTATCCCTGCTAGTAAGGTTTCCATCAGTCTCTGGAACACCGCCGTGGCACACTTGATGCCGAAGGGCAACCGCCTGACCCGATACAGACCTTTCATGGTGTTTACCGTCAGTAGGTCGGCGGTGTACTCATCCACGGACACCTGCAAGTATGCATCAGCCAAGTCTAATTTAGTAAACATCTTACCACCGGCCAATTTGGAAAAAGCCTCATTTGTAGTTGGTAAAGGGTAAGTCTCGCTTTGGCACACCCGATTCACAGTACACTTGTAATCGCCGCACAATCTGACAGAACCATTTGCTTTGCATACAGCAACAATGGGTGTTGCCCACTTAGAATACGCTACTGGCTCAAACACTCCCTGTTCCACGAGTCTGTCTATCTCTTTGCTTACGGCATCGCGCAGTGCAAATGCCACAGGCCGACACTTACGAAAAATTGGTCTGGCATCTGGCTCAATGTCTATGCTCACTGGGGGCCCTACATAGTGCCCCAGGTCTGTGCTGGCAAACACGTTGGGGTGCTGTGCGGCCATGCTTGCTGCTAACGAGTGCATGGTGTGCACCCCTTCTACTGAAATTCCGAGGGGCTCTAGCCAGCTCCGCCCCAGTAGACTCGGTCCACGCCCATCTGCCACTAAGAGTGGTAACTGTACATCTGCAACATTCGTCTGTACACGCACTTCCAGTGCCCCTAGTACCCGCAGCTTCTCCTGGGACCAAGTGTGGAGAAGAAGATTCGCGGCCTTAAGCTTTGGTCTGCTCGGCCATAACCTCTCAAATGTTTCGCTACTTATAACGGTAAATCCGGCCCCTGTGTCCACCTCCATTTCTAGGTCTTTACCGTCCACCTGTACCCACATTTTGAATGGCGGGTGATTCCTGGGGGTGCTTGCCTGTAACTGGTAGAGACTGTACAGGCTAGAGTGCTCGCCGGCTGGATCTGGTCCATCCGCTACATGAAAATCCCCGCTACTAGGGTTTGTTTTGGCCCCTCTTGATGTCCCCTGCACCCTGGAACCGTGTTTCTGTTTCGATATGCATGCCCGTTCAAGGTGTCCCAGCTTGGAACAATAATTACATTTTGAGGAACGGTGTTTGCAATTCTCTGGACTGTGCGATCCATTACAGCGCCAGCAAGCCTGCCGCTCGAGTGTGCGCCTGTGTGGCCCGTCCTCACAACCCAGGTTAGACTTGTTCTGTCCGGTGTGCCGGTCCTTGGAGGTACCTAGGCCTAACCGATTTACTGCTCCCGTCAAACCGCTCACTTCCCCTCTTAGATCACTTGCGTTCCGACCCGCTGCTTCGGCCGCAGTCGCCATGTCCAGGGCGGACTGGAAGGTTAAATCAACCTTGCCCAACATTGCGTGCTGCAGTGTCCTGTCGCGCACCCCGCACACCAGGCGGTCCCGTAACACCCTGTTCAAATCTGTGAAGTTACAGTGGGCCGACAGACGCCGTAGCTCGGCCATATACTCTGAGATGGACTCACCCTCCTGTTGATCTCGCTTGTGGAATTTGTAAGTTTCCACGATTTCGCTCGGCTTGGGGTTGAAATGATTGGACAATGCTGCTAAAATGTCCTTAATATCCACTTCACTGGTAGCTTTCGGCAGGCACAACGACGCCACTAAAGTGTACAATTCGGCCCCGCATACCGTAAAAAATATGGCTCTCTGCTCCTCTTTGTCCGTAATCTTATTCGCTATAAACAGGTATTTCACCCGTTCTACGTACGTCTGCCAGGCATCCCGGCCCGGAACAAACTCACCAAACGAGTTCCACGACGCCATCTAGGTTATGCTGCCGCGGATTATCAACGTGCCCGATGCGACCCGATAATGCGTTGTTATTCCGACCTCGTCGCCAGTGTTATGTAGATGACACTAATGCCACACATCGCAGCCTTCATGGTACTCATATTGCACCTCGTTGTTCGCACACAACACAAGACCTGCCACGTCCGTCGTAGCCGTGTCCCGCCATAATCACCTTTTGTTTACAACATATCGCACTGCTGCCAACTTACGAAAGGACACAACATACATCATGACACGTTAGTGTGGTTCTGACAAATAAAATGTAAGATTGAGCAGCGTTCTTGATAACATCTTCAAAAACTTGTTTGTAAATATCATAAATCCTTTCAACTCATTACAATCCCTCTGCTTATGAATGTGTTAACTCACTGTCACCGTTATGGAAAGAAATTCCATATTGTTTTTGTTTCCTCCTTAAATATATATATGTTATTTATAAATATACTTATAATATAATTTTTAATAGTGTTCTTACATGGTCCACAGAAGATACTGAACAAAACTGCTACCTATTATTTACTTAGGTTCTCTCTTATGAGAAGATTGCGGGTTAATCTTGGGTCCACCAACTCTGGCAGTAATGAATTCATGTAGAACTGTATAAGTTTTTCTTCCATTAAACTTTTCCAGAAATGGTCATCTTTTGTGATTTTCTAAAAAAGCCTTCCTTTTGGAGTTTAAACGACAAAAAGGCAGAATTTGCGACCTGCAATATGAAGTTGTCCCTGAATTTGGTACATGTAGCCTACATATGACCGATCTTGAGATGCATTTTTCCATCCTTTAGTTCACAAAAATTAATTTTTGTTCTCCAGAATTGCCGTTTCAGGAAGCATAGTCTTGGCAGTTGCAGGGCATTTGATTTCAATGATGCCATCACTACCAATGAGCCCATCAGGCGATGCTGCTAGAAATTGCATATTTTCGTCAATGAAAAGTCCTGAAGGAATTATGACTAAGCCCAGCTCCTGTTCCAGCTGAGTGACTGCATGAGGTTCGTTCTCAATTCCATATTTAGTTGCTTTGTTTCCAGAGAAGGTTGACTATAAAATAGATTGAACTGTTTTAGAGTGCGGTGTTGTTTCTCTCATTGGACATATTTTTTCCGAAATTTGAAACCGTCAAACTCTTTGCTCTTTCACATTTCCACAAAATACAGTCAGTGCCTTTGTCCAGTGGTTGATGACTGGATATCCTGAATTTTTTTTGCAGTCACACTGAAGTCCTCTCAAAAATTCTTCTTTTTTCTTTTCGTATTATTCAGGATTCATGTCTCGTATCTGAGAAACATTGCCATAATGTGAGTTTTCTGAAAAGTTAATTTTCTTTTTAGTCTTCTTTGTGGGGTTTTCCAAGTGCCTCTTCTTTCTTTTTTCAGCAGAATTTTTTTTTTTTTGCTTTTAAATATTTTTTTTGAATATTCACCAGGACTGTGATTTGTGAATTTTTTGTGAATTTCGGCTTGTTCGTTACCATCTGCATTGCACGAAATCACGGAAAGTTCACTTCTGGTAAGGTATCCACCACGGAGAGAAAAGTTGACTCTTTTACCAATAACAAACTTTGCAACTGTATTATTAAAAGACTCAGCTCTATTTGTTGTCATGTTTTTCAAGAGACTTTCTGCATGATGAACTACCAGATTATTTGCTGACATTATTTCATCCCACATGCCCATACTTTTCATACTTGGAACTATATTTTCTTCTGTGCTTCTAGAACCATCACAATAGTATTCTCGTTCACTGCACTTTGAATGGTCCCCGAATACATGAAATGGTCCATTATGAATATCACTCCGTAATTCCTTTACACGTTCTTGTTCAGTTATTCCTCTCTCACCTTTTCTGTATTTAATTGCACACGTGATGGCATAACGAAGACGTAGTACGGTAGTAGCCTGTTTCACAATGCTTTCCTAATCACTATGGGAACATTTCCACATGAATTTTTAGTCTTCATAGCAATATCGCGTAATCATCTGAGGTAATTCCTGAGAATGTGATTTACACACTCTATTTTTTGTATTACGAACGTATGTTCGTAAGGTTTCGCTTTCTCCAGCTGGCGCATTACGCTGCTATCACCATCTCCTATAATACAAATACATTATGTATTATAACTCTTTCAATAACTACCAAAAAATTGTTTTTGTTATCTACTTTTAAAGATGTATGTAGTGACAATAGTTGAACACACGCAAATTTAAAATAAAATATCTGAAAGGAAAATGTGTTAGCAAAAAATAATCAAGAAGTGTTTCTTGTAGGTTCTTGCCGATCAGCTGGTGTTATTTAACGCCATGCATTGCAACACTACACTTAAACCCCTCAACAACAATTATATCTGATTCCATTGCTGTAGCAGATTTGTCCAGTTTTTATAGCAAACGTGATCACTGACAGATATATCCTTTGACTCTGCACGGGTACAGATGCAGCAGTACCTATGAATTTCTAACACTAATGAAAATTACTTTGTTTTTTAGAGCACCAATGATGCAAGCCTGGAAAAAAATATATACACACAGTCAAATATTTAGTGGATTGACTATTGATGATATGCAAACAGTATAAATGAATGATAATGCAAAAGACTTACCACTCCCGACATTGCATTGTAATTTCCATATGATCGTTTACACCAAGCTCCATCAGTTATTACAGTAATAAGGGGAATCCCTTCTGCATCTACGGAGCCTGCAGCCACTGCTAGGCGAGCTTCTTCTTTCACTGCTTCTTCCATTTGAAGCCATGCTACGTCATGTATAACAGACTGTAGTTGCCTTTCACATTTGTAATATTTATCTTTAGAACAGCAAGGCATGTCTAGCGATGATGTAATTTCTTTCATTTGGGTAAAAGATTGTCCTGTTAGTAGCATACTGCTGACCCAAGCATTGTTAATGTCCATACACTTCTTGTTTGGATTGTCCGAGACTAATTTATCTTTCACACCACACATGGAGCACTGGAAATGATACACACTCTCCATACCTTTTCTTTGTTCGTTAATCAATTTAATATTTTCATACGAACAATCTAATGCCTTGTTATGCCTGCTCATTCTTCTTATTTCATTAAATAAATGGTTGACATCAAATATTCTTCACCCAGTCAGAGAATGTTCTTTTACAAAAGAACTGGGAAAATAATCATAATTCATTTGTAATTTATAATTTTCAACATAAATTTGGTCAAGGGGTTCAATACCACTTGCATCATAATAATAACAGCCATAGAGCTCAGAGAGATTTCTTGAGGGTATTTCATAACTGTTCTTCCGCGATGAACTTGCTTGTGTTTGTATGATAATATTATCTTGTTTAACTTATTGGTGACAGTCACTTTGATCAGAAATGACTGTAACTCTGAAAAGTAAATGAACGACCTGTTTAAGAGTACAATAATACCTCATTAAATTACTAGTAAGAAAATTGTGCAGTAATTTAACGAGCTAAATTACAAGATAGTCATACCTATTGGGCTTATGTCTGGGTGGTGTGTTGACGAACTCTCTGGAGGAATTTTGTCGTCAGGTGGTACTGGTTGAAGAATTGTAAGAGAAACTAAGTTTTCTCTGAAAATAAAATTAATAACTTAATTAAAAGGCTAAGATATGTATGCCATTAAATTATTTCCAAAAGTAACATTTCAATACATAATTATGTTTAGAAAAGTAATACAATACTATTAAACTTCTTAAAAATTTCTCTTCTTTAAATACCATATGCTAACACTTGAAAAATGAATTATGTACAGTTTCATATAAAATGGCTTCCATTTTGTTATATTTATTATGACGTATGGAATAAAATACATATATTTATATTGAACTAAATAATGTTACACACTTGCTGAATTTATTGATAAAATACAAACTCGCCCAGATATCCTAAACAAAATTTCTTGCTACCTCTTGCCAACTTCTGACATAAGACTGCAGTTTCATAAAATGCGGCGTGTTCACAGTTCTACATGCCAATATAAGTATGATTAATAAAATAATGAAAATTATTTTAAGCTGTAGTATTGATTTAGTTTCTCACCCTTCAACAAGATCTCTTGAATCTGGAACAACTACAGAACCATAGTTTGCTTCTCTCTAGAATGTTCCTCGATTACTTTCAGCTTCTGATTCATTGCCATTTCTAGTTCTGAAATTAAATTAATTGTTCAGTGTAATTATTATTTTTATACACATGTCTATGAATCACAAAAACGCAGACCTACCTTGTTTCAGAGAGGTTTGCTGTAGTAGTGTGAGTAAAATATATTTCAGGTGGTACAAATTGTGTCCTGAAAATAAGACCAACTATGTCAATTCTAAAAATTCAACTTGGAATTGAAATTACATGCTCTATCCTTAAAAAAATATTTTGCATTCTTAAATTAACTTTAAGAAATTTAGGCCAAATAACAGCACCTTTCATCAGTAATTCTCGAATGATTTTCTGACGAAAAACAAGATACTGTTTGTAATTTTACAAATCTACTTGATGATACACATAGGTCTAAGGTTTTATGGTAAACACTTGCGGGCAAGCTCAGTAATCACTTAGTAAAAGCATATTCTGAAGGTCACTCGACTACACACGAATCAAAGCTTTACTTTATATTTCAAAGGGTCCTAACTTACAGTATAATAATATTGTGCTAATGTGTTTAATTTTACCTCATAAACAACCAGTTTTCTCTGATAATTTGTACGTATAGAATTTGTTAACAAAATGTAAAAAAATGGAAAAAATTCTGTGTAAAATTTCTCTCGTTTGAAAAATCGCAAGAGTCACATTCGTAATAAAACCAACGAATTTTTTTTTGTAATCACAATTAAATTGATGAAGGAATAACTGAAAGAACAATAGAGAAAACTAACATGTAAGCTATTCTTCAAAAGTAAACTAACAGAGTATGAAAGTCTTCTAGTGGTTTTTCGCAATTTATTTTTGCCCTCACCAGGTTCGAACCAAGAATGTAAATGCGTATTTTTATTAAAATTTATATTAAAGCTATAATCAAGTAAATATTTTATTATCGACAGGGGGAAGAGGAGGAGAAGGGCCACTATCGCCCTGAGTAGGCAAGGCCTCGGCCCGCACCCACCTCCCCACCCCTCTCCTACGCGCCACGCCTCCGCGGCGGGAGAGATAGCAGCCGGCTGCCGGTACAGCTAAAGCGGGCGCCACGAGGTGGCTAGCAGTTTCGCCCGTGCATACGTTAACCTTTATTAGTGCCTCGGAAGATTTTCCGCGGTGACATGCCTGTTTAAATGCAGGAATCAATGCAAGAAGGTCTAGGGCGCGTCTGACTGGTGAGTTCTTTAAATTCTGACGATTTTTACTGCACAAAAACATAGGTTGAAAAGAGCCATTTTCGTGATATTTGCGGGGTCGCAAAAGTGTCAAGGTGGGTATGAAACAACTTAAATCCACCAGACCGACGTCGAGTGTTCTTTTTATTCCTTTCCTGCCCAAACAAAAATTGAAAATCTCAAGTACTTTTCTAAAGGAGAGTTATAGAGGTAAATGTCTACAGTGGCTTCCTTCCATCGTCCAGACGGCGCCCTTAAGGATCTGATAGTTGTGCGATAGAATTACAAATTATTAATTTGACAATTGTGGGGGACTACAAAACAAAAATTGACATAAACAGCAAGACATATGCGACATGGACAGGCATGAAATGACAACGTATCTTTATTTGTGAATTTTCTGTACATTTCTTTAGTTGTAAAACTTTGCATGTTGAAGTAAATTTATTTGCAATATATTTTTGTCGAGGCACATTTTGTTGGGCACTGTATCTATTCAGTAAATTGCTTAGTTTGAATTGGGATTTGGTGTTGGCGAATGTCCAACTGTGACTTAAACATGCAATTATGGCACCAAAAGACTAGTTGCCCATACAGACAATCAGGATTTAAGTATTCTGGTATTTAAAAGTAAACTTATAATTAAAAAAACTAAAAAAAAGCTTTTATCATTGAATAAACTAAATATTAAAAAAAATTCAATTGTTTTTTGACCAACAGTCATAAAATGCCCACATCTCTGTGTAACAATTAGAAGTAGGTTAAAATCAATTTTTGAAATTTAAAATTTTTTGGGGTTTTGAACCCCCTTCCAATTGAGGGGGGCAATCGACTTCGGGCAAATTTCCCACCATGCCCGGACTCATGGACATACAAAAAATTATGGTTATTGCCCATAGCAAACAATCTCTTGTAGTGTGATGTGATGTGACAAATTCCACAGATAGATTAGTAACTAGCGAATCCTGAGTTAGGTTAAAAAACACAAATAATTTTAAATTCAGAAATGTGTATTAAATACGTTGAAGTTGTGTACTGTAACGTTTTCATTGTGTCATGCCAATTTTAGTTTGTCGTTTATGATACAAATTAGGTGGTCCGTATTTATTTGAATAATAAAACTGTATTATTTGAATAAGACAACTAATCTTGCAAAATATCGTCAGAGTTGATAATTCATGAACGTATATATTTCTATAATGAATTTTATGTATATATCAAAACAAAAATGACGATGAACACTAGTTGCTGTAGAACACAAAGGCGCAGTAGAGGAAGCGAGTTTCTCACCATTTATTTGCGCATGCGAAAAGGATGCATCTACATCTTCAGAGAATTTTGGAACGTATCAGAGATGGCAGAAACCTCCTTTTCAGAGATCTCGAGGGGTAAAGGATCTCTGCGAGCACTATTCGGAAGTACCTACTCTTTGGACACCGATTCTCATCAGAGACAAGACAATGTTGTTTGGTAAGAAAGGCAAGTTTTATGATATCCTGGTTCAACTGAAAAATACACGAAAATATTTCAAAGAGACACATGTGGAGAAGAGAGTAGGTGCCGTGAACGATAATAATTTTGTAAATAATTTAGGAAGAATAATAAGCACCGAAGGAAATATTTTATTTAAAATACTAGTATTCTATTTTCTTGTGCGTTACGTGTTACTATAATTTTCATAATATGTATTACATTGTGTATTTGACATAGCATAGATAAGTAATGTATGTTCATAGGTACTGAAGTTACGTACATGCATGTGCTTCAAATGTTAACAGGCTAGCTAAAACTAAAATTCTAGGTTCAACTTCCAACGAAAGAAATACCGACAATTGCTCTTCTTTTGTGATATTCGTTGCTGTTTTAACAACAAACATCTGTAAATACGAGATAAAATTCAGGCCATGACTTTTTGGGGACGCGCTGTGCTTGTAATGCAAGTCACGTGCATAGCCTACAACTATCATTGCTGGGGCAAGCTCTTACCATAAACATAATATATATATTTTTTAACCTCGTGACAGAAAATATCAAGTTGGCGCAGCGAATAAATTCAGTAAGCCAACATTCAAAAAACTAGCTCGCAGATGTTCATTACAACTTTTTTTTCCGTCGTTTTATGATTTGTGTAATTATTGAGCAAAGAGTAACCTACCGAAAATTTTTCTGAGTCATATACGTATATATACATGTAAACATCGTTAGACGTAGGTACATAAATGCAGTCACATTGGAACTACGAACTAGGAAGTTTCATGTCTCATACAAGCGTTTGCATTACCATATAACGATTTTTTTTTCTTTAATACCATTCTAAATCGTAGCACGAAATCCACGAACATTAAATTTAAAAACTTAACTCATACTTAAACTACGAACAAGCTTACAATACTCATAGTTTTAAACTGAAAACAACTATAATTCACTAGTTCTACCAGTGCTGCGGTTTCTCAGTGAGCTAGTTTGTTGTGCCCCGCTGCTACCGGCCCTGCGAGAGATGTAGCTGTGACATTGCGACCCCTTTGATAGGGGCAAAGGTGAAAGCCTTGGCGCACTTCTGCCTGCGGAGCAAGAGGATTGAGAAGCAAGTACGTTGGCAACACTGCAGCGCTATCAGCTGTCTCTGGAGTCGCCTTACCACCGAGCCGCTCTCGTAAATAAATAATAGTTTAAAAAACTAAAAAAAAACACACTTTATATAGAAAACCAAACTAAAAAATAGAAAATAAATTTTATAATTTTGAATTAAGAATAGTGTAATTTTTTTTAATAAATATAAATTAATAATAGTGTATATAAGAAAAAAATGTATTTTATTTAAAAAAAAAAGCGTGGGTGCATGGTGTCAATAGTTATAAATATTTTATTGACATTTATGAGTAGGATTATTATTTCGATAATATCTCAAAAAGCACCCCACTTTTTTTTTAAATAAAATATATTTTTTCTTACATACACTATTATTATTTTATATTTATTAAATTTTTTTACACTATTCTTAATTCAAATTTATTAAAATTTATTTTCTATTTTTTAGTTTGGTTTTCTATATAAAGCGTGTTTTTTAGTTTTTTAAACTATTATTTATTTACGATAGCGGCTCGGTAGTGGTTTAGACTTCGGCATGAAGCACGGAAGTTACACGAATAACAAATTCACTTACGAAAGTAATCAGTAACACAAAATGTGCGCGAAAATGTTTCTTTGCCATACGCGGCGAGGCTGGTTAGAGCTCCTCGACGTAGTTACAACGAACGGTCACGCGGAGACGAGGGTCGCGCTGGAAAGAAAGACGAAGTCGGTATCTCCCGCGGGAGCGACGCACGTCTACAGTTATTCATACCCCATTGCTGTATTTTTCATCGTAAATATATAAACCACATATCAGAATAAAGTAAACAGTCTAGGCTATAGCCTCTGAAAGTATGAATCCATAATATCCCTAAACTAATTTTATTTTGTTTGTAGACTACAACCCTACTTTTTTTCTGTTCAAATGTTAATAATGCTTAATATTGCAGAAATAAATCTCCTTGCTCTAACCAATTGAAAATTTCTGAGAATGATATTGAAAACATTTCAAAACAACTTATCCTTAGTCATTACTAAAAAAAAAGAAAATTAACTCTAATTGTATGAAATCATTTACGATATAAAATTTGTAATAAAAATTATAATTACAGCAGTTTTGGTTCCGAAATGTTACTATACATGCATCAAATGCATACTTGTTGCATATGTATGACAAATGCTTATATAACATGGCCTTTAACAACTTGACCGAGTCCCTTGAACGGCCTTAAAGGTCATAGCTTACGCGGCCGAACACAGTAAACGCGCTGCCGCGAGGAAATTCGACGTGGATGCAAAATGTGTCAGGCGTTGGGTTGGAAAAGGCCCCAAAAATTAAACGTGCCTTCCGTGGAGGAAAATGCAAGTACCCACAAGTTGATGATGAAGTTTATACATATATAATGGACACAAGGAAATCGGGATATGCTGTGACAACAGAAATGATACAAGTCGAGGCAAATCAAATTGCAAGACGAATGAACATTCCACACACCGAATTCCGTGCCAGCTATGGCTGGATTTGCAGATTTATGCGCAGGAAAGATCTTTCAATACGTAGGCGAACTACGGTTTCACAGAAACTGCCAGAGCAGTTTGAAGAGAAAATGATGGCCTTCCAGCGCTATGTGATATCGCTACGAAAGCAGCACCAATACATGCTTTCCCAGATCGGAAATGCTGATCAAACTCCAATTTATTTCGACATGCCTGAGAGCACAACGATAAACCCAGTGGGAGACAGATCAGTTTCCATTAGGACGACCGGCGCAGAGAAACAGCGCGCCACTGTCATGCTCGTGATAACAGCTGACGGCCGCAAACTCCCGCCGTACGTGATCTTTGCTAGAAAAACTATGCCAAAGGAAAATATGCCGGATGGTATTTTTGTCCGTGTACAGATAAAGGGGTGGATGACCGAAGACTTGGTTGTCGACTGGCTGAACAAAGTTTGGAATTCGCGGCCAGGTGGTCTTCTACGTCAACGCTCCATGCTAGTGTTGGATAGTTTTAGAGGCCATCTGACGGAGAAGGTGAAATCGAGGGCTAGAGAAGAGAGGTGCGATCTTGTCATAATACCCGGAGGTTTAACTAAGATTTTGCAACCTCTAGACGTTGTTGTGAACCGGCCTTTCAAAACCCACTTCAGGAAACAGTACAGCGAGTGGATGAGATCTGTCGAACACACGTTGACACCGACAGGAAGAATGAAGAGGGCTTCCTTGTCTACTGTGTGCGAGTGGATTCTTGCAGCATGGCGTGCCATTCCTGTGGAAACTGTGGCAAAAAATTTCAAAGTGACTGGCCTATCGAACGCACTAGACGGCACGGAAGATGATGAAGTGTGGAAGAACCGCGGGGAAAGCAGCGCAAGCGAGAACGACACCGACGACCCTGACGATGTCGACGAGGAGGGGGAGTAGATGCAGATAATTCATTCTTAACAGAACATATTAACTGTATGTAAATATTTTCTACCTCTACCTACTATGCCTTTGGTGAAACGTGTTTACCTGCATTATGGTGATAAAAACGGTACGCTAAACGTGTTATGCTGTGCGTTTACACCATAACTATTGCGAGGTATTTTTGTAAACCATTTTTTTAATGTAACTTGACCATCACAGTTAAATTTTTTAAACTAACCTTATGTCTAAAACTGGTTTTCGTTTTTTGTTTACCGCTACCTAATTGTAATAATTTAATTTTGGATTTCTAAAACTACGACAAAAGAAACTATACCGGTAGTACGACAAGGAATTACCTATGAAACCTGGTACACGTACCATGAAATTGGTATTTCTAACATTCCTTTGTTTGGCTGGCTGGCTGGCTGGCTGGCTGGCAGGAGGGAGGTTAAGCCACGCCTCTGCCTCTCCCTCCTGCCCATACCTCCCTCATTAGAACAAAGACGCACGTCGCACTAGTGGTCAGTTGTTCCGTCAGCTGTTTTGTTTAAATCAAAATTTAATTGGCTTTTATATAAGATGTGGCGGTATTTCATTTTGCTTTTAATAAATGTTGGTTTTAATACCTGAAGAAAAGGATAATCTATAATTTTTTATCCTCCAAATTCGCGTAGAGGCCCCGCCCGCGTATACGCCCCGCCCGCATTTACGCCCCACCCCCCTTTTTGAAGTCTAAAATTTGGAAGAAGAAAAAAGGGGGCCTTTACGCGAGTAAATACGGTATCTTGCCATTGGTAATAACTTAGTTGAAAAACTACAGTCATTGCTTGTTAGATGCCTCACTTATGCCACTTTGGCCCGGGGCTTCCTGAACCTCTGCACAGACGTGACAGATGAGAGATGCAGGTCGAAGGAGAGGGTGTGAGTGGAGCTTGTCACTGGGTTCTTCTCTGTGGCTGCTGGGGGAGGCAACCCCTCATTGCAGACTCCCTCCCGTCAACTACACAAATTTTTTTTCTGGCTATGGCTCTCAGTTGTACACTACACCGAACAGTTGAACAACTGTCCTGCAACAATTTGATGTACAGTCAAACCTCTCTTAAACGACCCCTCATGGTTCCCAGGAATAGGGTCATAATAGATGTTTTCCGAAATTTTCAGTTGATTTCAAACCCCCCCCCCCCCCCCCCCCCCCTCCTTTCCAAACCGCTACTCGCTAAGAAACCAGCCGTACAATGGCAGGATGCTGTCACTCACAATGCTAGACGGCTTTGCTTTAAACCCACTTCAACCTTCATGACAAGTCCGTCGCCCTACAGGCCACCTCTAAAGAAAATATGTCAATAGACAGTTTATTTTTACTGGTTAGTTTACGTGTACGTTTTCTGCTTACCGTAGTTAAATACACTAGAACCCTGATGTCACGAACCCCGGATTTAACGAAGCAGTGATTTTACGAATACATTCTCGGGAACCGTCAAAAAATTGGACATTTTGACCAAATGTGAAAATCAGAAGAAAAATTAAAAAAAAAACGAAATGAAAGATCATTAAAATCTGTTAATTTTAACACACAGCGTATTTTTGTGTCGGCTTTAATACTTCCAATAATGTTCATGTAAGAATAACAAAAAAATAATGGGACAATTCCTTTAAAAATACGGCAGCAGTAGCTTGTGCAACGTAAGTGGGAGCGCGGGAATATAGTCTAGACAGGCTGGTGGCAGCACAGGCGGCGGATGCATGACGTCATACGGCTTACCTCTCCTTCCCTTGCCCAGACTTCAAGGTTCATCCCTCCCAGGAATACAAATCATCGTGTCTCTCTCCCCCTCCTACTTTAGCGTCCTTTGGCATGTGAAACTGTCAACATGCTTCCTCCCCTTCTCCATACTGCGTGCAACGAAAGCAAGGTTTGTATAGTCTATTTCTGGTAAAATGAAAAATTTTTAAGGGCCCCCGCAACAGCCATTTACCGTTAATTGTTTTGATACAATAAATTTGTTTGTTAGTTACACAACATTATTTCTGCTGGAAAATCACTGAAACTTCAAAATTTCTTTTATGGAAAAATTTAGCAGGGCAGTAAAAGTATTCATTTTTGCCGCAAATGAACTATACTCGCCCTTCCTGCCGGACAACATTCTCGGCGCGTGACGCATGGCAACTACAGTCGTGTGCCGTGCACAGCCACGAAAAACCTACGCGATTTCCAAACTACACTAGATATCGGACTGGAGTCTGTTTACGAAAAGCATTTAAGTATTTGTTAATGCCCAACTGGTTCTATTGAGATAAAATGGCTAAAAGGCATGTTTTTGAAGTTTTAGGTGTAAAAAACCAGTTACAGCAAAACCCCTTATTTGCACTTTTCATGGGGACAAAGTAAAAAAGTGTAAATAAAGGGAAAAGTAAGAAATTTGTTAAAGTTAATTAAAATAGTCACATCCTGCAGCGTTCATAACAAATACGGGCTACATTACACATACGCATTGCACCACGGTAAAAAAATTAAAAAAAAGGGCCGCAAATTGGAAATTTACCGTCAATAGCGCGCTGTGCGCGAACGTTCATTGTACTCAATCAGCTGTTGTTATGGCGCGGCTTGCTCGCCGGCTGGCTCTCTCTGTTCTCTGAGCTGCGCATGCGCAGTATAACTCACTCAACGCTCCGCCCAGACTCGTGACGTTCCATCAGCAGCCAGCCAATAGATGCGAGCTTAGCGGAAAAAAATATAAGCTCCACCTTCCGTGTACCAGTTTTGTCCAGTTCTAATACCAGTTTATTGGTATACGCACCAGTTTTCTCGCTGCCGTGACGTGTTCAAGTTTACGTTTATCGTGAAGTCTTGATACCAATAATTAATGATTTACGATCCCCAGAAATAAATGGTTAGTTTAAAAAATATGCGTCAACTGTACAATACTTCCGAAATTATAAAATACGTATAAAACACTTACCAAGAGTCCACTCATTTTATCATGTGAAATTTGTCTCGTACCAGTATTTCGGCTAAGTTGTGACACAAATACAGTATCAGAACTTAAAAATCAGCCACGTTTATACATTAGTGAGTTTACGTTTTTCCCTCGTGCATTTTAGATTGTCTCTTGCTATAATTACTCGGACTTTTACACGCCTAGGCTTAAATTATTACATGTTTAGAAATAAAAGCAACTTTTCATGTTATAAAATATGTATATTTTGCGATTTAAAATGTTTATTGCCGACTATAAACGTTACGTTTTTCACAATGTTTTTAGGCCTACTATGGTTGTTACATGACGTAAATAGCGGGATGGATTCGATTTTTGAAACGTAATTCGCGTGAAAGTATTGTATTGGACTAAATGGGAACTAAACGGGACCTGAAGAATATAGTGCAAATAACGGGAAAACGTAAATAACGGTAACGTAAATAAGGGGTTTCACTGTACAAATTTTTTGAAAGTATCAGAGGGAAATGCATTACACCTTTATCTTTATTTTTCCGCCATATAATGTTACGGTCACCGCTCAAATTTCACAGTTATCTGACGGGAACGAGCCTTGCACTTAGAGGTTTTACCGCGCTAGAACTACCACTGATCGTCGCTCTTATCATCCCGCTTCACTAACACACACGCTGAACAGACGGCACCCTAAAGCTGATTAGAGGAAGCATGTAGATATGCAAGGCAGGAAATTTTTCCAGCTTATCAACCAGGACCCGGGCAAGTCTTGACTATCAAGCTTTTTACATTAAAATATAAGAGACTTGTGTTGTGTAATTTCGGTGTTATTTAGCTGTTTTTCTTAAAAATCACTTTTTTCGTATTTTCCATATAAATTCACAGAAAATTTCGCGATTTACCATATAATCGTGGCCCTAGTTATTGCTCGCGCGAGAGGCGAGACGTGGAATGTTAGAAGAAAGATAAATGCGGGGGAGACAGACGGCAGCCAGTGTGTTTCCTGCGTGGGGAATAAGTGGCATAGCCTTTTTTTTTTATGCTGGGTGAAGCGACCTTTTTCTATCAACCCACGGGAAATGATAATTGCTTGAGCTGTCAAAATAAACATCGCTGCGGCAGTTAAAACAAGTCGAGGCGGGCGTGCATCCAGTCGGTCGCTGTGTATTGTCAACCGATAGTAATCAAAATCAAGAGAAATCCAGCAGGTAGCTTTGCCTTAACTGCGTACCAAACTAGACACTCGCAAAAAGCTAAACGTAAACACGTTGCCACAAAAACCTTTATCTGCACCCTGCCGGCAAAGGGACGTGGAATGGGGGTTGTTAAGCGCTGACAGCGGTCGACAGGAAGCACTCGGCTAGAGAAACGCAGTAACATGCTACTCACCACAAGAAACTTATTTTCTCTCAGATTTTCTTCGGATTTTAGGCAATTTTTTCACGGTTCCTCGAAATCGGGTTGTAATAGAGAGGTGGTCGCAATAAATGGGGTCGCAACAAAAAGGTTTTACTCTACTGTACTGAATATACAGCTCTCTAAGTGTATGAGTACTTTCTTTTATCGCATAATTGTCGCACTCGTGTAATCGTCGCACCCATATTTTAGGGCTTTGAAATTTGTATTAAAAAAACCTCTTGCGTAAACGTCGCATGATGTTTTTGGTCTCCCTATTAGTTTCAGAGCGCTTCATGTGGGTATTTGTTCCGTATAAAACGATGTATTTTAAAATATAAATCTAATTTATTCGGACATTACCTCTTACTTATTTAATTAACGGAAATACGAAGTTGTCTTGACGTTTAAATTATCTTTTAAAGATTTTTTTAAACTGTATAACCTTCATCGTCGCCGCGGTGTGCCGCTTACAAAAATGTAGCCAGCACTCGTTGCAATCATTAATGTTTGGTTTTGTTGCTTCCCGTATAGAGCGCGCACACGTAGCTGAATATCGATATCTCACCGATTGCATACATCACACGCGCTCTATTCGGTGCTGAGTTAACTCAGGGTGTCTACTAGGTCACGAAAGTCACGAATGTTGTAAAAGGTCCCGAAAAAGTCACAATTTTTAAGTATATATTGGTAAAAGTCACGAAAAAATAATTACAAGGCTAATGTGTATTTCTTGTGCACTGATCTTGTATATACCATATTTTTTGTGCTTTTGGCAGCTTGCATTTTCAGGAAAATCATCGCTTAAGATTTTCCCGCACAAAACATTTTCCCGTGTTTAGGCCAGTCCCGCCATTTTCGCCATAAGACGTTTACTTTAAATTCCCGTTTAAAATGTTGCTTACAGCTTCTATTCTACGTGCAACGTCATAAATTTCACATAGAATGCAGAGAAAATTTAATAATAGCGAGTTGCTCTTCTATATTTAAAAAAAAAAAAAGTCCATTTAAATGCTGTGAAAATGTAATTTATTCAATTCTCGTACCTTACACGCTTAAAAAAAAGATGGTATTTGTTCCGTGGCGGTCACGGCAAAGTCAGTTTCATTCTTACTCTACAGATCGCACATAATCGATTGCAGCTGTCAAGGCGTCAATGCGCGCGACCCGCGTCCATATCGATAAGTTGTTGGCCAAATGGCGAGCGCGAGCGTTCATAATCGAACTATTAGCGTTGAGTTCGATTGTTTACTGCTTGTTTGTGTGTACGAAACGTAAATTTATGTTTGGCTAGGATAAAAGAAAGCCAAAAATGTGTGATGTATTTTTGTTTTGTTAACGACTATGTTTACAAATTACAAAACAACAAAATCCCTAAATTACCGCCCTATTTTATTTTCCAACTGAAATCATTGTCGAAGAGGTTAAAGTGCTACGGAATGGAATTGTAATATTTTCTATGATATAATGTGCTGAAAATGTTTGCCAACAAATGTTAACGTGTTTTAGCGCTTAAAGTGCGACGAAAAATTGGCATGCGTGAAAGTAGATATAATTAATTTTATTATATTAAGTTTCAAACTAACCTTCATTTGTAGGCTTATCTTATGTCTTTATTTCCAGCACTTAGGCCTGTATATTTTGATAAAGAAAAGTAAACGTTCAATTTTTCATTTTATTTTTGATGTAAGGTATAGGTAGGGCCTGGAAAATTTCGGTGTTTTCAATATGCAAAAAGCGGTACTTTCACATTAGAAAAGCGGTGGTTTAAAGTCTGTATTTTCGTTATGCAATGGAAATTTTACCGGTATTTTAAATGTTGACTAAATTGTGCAGTTATTGAATATAATAGTTTACATATTTAATAAACAATCCATGTATACTAGGAATAGGCTAATATGCATAATAACAGCCAATTAAATCCAAAACAGTTACACAAAACAGACACGTTGCTATAGATGTTTGCAACTACAAATTTTTTTTTTTCCTGCCAATGCCACATGCTTAGCCGACTTTAGGTGTTTGTCAATGAAATCTTTTCTATCCCATGAAACTTTACAGTTGCAAAATTTGCACATCACTGTGCTATTGTCAGTACAATAAAACCCATGTTTCTGATACTGATATGCTCGTATTTAATGGAGTGGAGGAACATGGGGTTGCCACTTGAACAAACCCCAGCGCACAAATGAGAAGAAACTTAGTGTGAACTATACCCCAGATCAATTTTGAGCATCAAAACCATACACGAACACGGCTTATGTAAAAATAAGGTAATTATGCTGAAACACAAGACTTGGGTTAAAGGATACTTTAACCTTGTGTGGATCAAGTAGAAAACATTCGGCTATAAACGAAAGAAATAAGAACAATGCTATCCTGAAATGCTGTGACATGTTTTTGGAGTAGATAATCACAGCGACAGACCGACAGGATGCGCTCCCGTCCTTGCCATCAGGGATGTTTATTTTGACAGCTCAAGCAATTATCTTTTCCACGTCCCTTCGCAGCGTAAAAAAAAAGAGAAAAAAAACACGCTGACAGTTTCTCACGCAGAAGGTTGAAATAAGGGAGGGAATGTGTTGAATTGTTAGTTGGATGAGGAGGGGGGGGGGGTAATTGTTTTTACATGGTTTGTGGCTCTGGGAGGGATGAGCCTTGAAGAATTAGCAGGGGATGGGAGAGGTAAGCGTCGCGTCACGTCACGTATGACGTCAAGCCGCCGGGCGGGTAAGATAACATGACAGCTGAGACGGCTTTTCGTGCGATAGTGGAGGCGCCGAGCTCGTCTAGACACTGCCGCGTGGCCAGTCTAGAGGGGTGGTATCTATTTTTAGACGTCTTTTGTATGCCTGGCTGCTTACAGTACAGCTCTAGCCAAGATAAACGTGAACGCATAGAGCCCAACAAAGTATAACAGACTTGTTTTTCAGCCGATTTTACTCAAATTTTCGACTTTCTCTGCTTAAATTTTTCATGTTTTCTCAAAAAAACGGTCATATAAACGGAATGGACGCATCAGAGGAGGCTCGCATCGGCGGGATTCTACTGTAATGGTACTTTTCGGGGATATATTCGCAGTGTAATATAGAAATGTTGTGGTTTTCGCGAATGTACTTTTCGCGTTTTCATGCGAAATTCGCGCGAATTTTCGCAAAATTCGCGATCGCGAAAATTCCAGGCCCTAGGTATAGGCTACACTTAATTTTATAACATTTAAAAATTATACCATTTTGACAAGTTTCGTGGTCACACTTCAGTGGAAATTGTCATGAAAAAGTCAAGAAAAAGTCACTAATTTTTATTTTTGTAACTCAGTAGACACCCTGTAACTACATTTGATAGCCAGCACTCTGTCGTGTTGTGTACTACGGTAGTTACGCGTTTGTTCGGCTTGCATTAGGATCACAGATGGTTTTCTATTTAAAGTTGAAGACAGGTTTTAGATGTATGTATTACTTATTAATTTAAATTGTTTGGCGTGCTCTTTTATACTTCACTTTTTAAATAAACGTTCTTTCCATGATGGGTTTTGTTTTTATGAATCACTTTATCTAACAAAAAAAAAAATTCCTCATAATAGTTGCACCCCTACTTTTCAAACTTGATTTTAGAATAAAATGTGTGACGATTATGCGAGAAAACATGGTAAATACTAGATACTTTCTTACTTTATATTATGTTGGATAGTATACTTGTACAAACTGTTACATATGTCATTAAAAACAAATAATGATTATTAGTTTGTTAAACTACATTTATAAAGAGAGTGAATAGAGGCATTTTTTACTAACTTATTCATTTAACACAAATCATCAAACTAGATTCCAAATTAATAATATATAATTGTTTGAATAGCAATGGCAGTAAGTTGGACACAACGGGAACAAAAGTTTATCGTTGCCACTAATTACACTTCAGGAAATAAAATTGTGAAGTTCACAATTAAAAACAATATCAGGGATAGTTAAAATTAATTTACTAGGTAACTCAGGCCAGTAAAACACCTCTGGCAGAAGTCTTTTGTATTTTCACTGTTTGTCTGTATACCTTTCTGTGGCATCCGGGATTGTGTTCACGATTCCCAGTGGCAGTTAATTTGCTTAAAAACTGGCGGAACAGTGAAACAGGGTGGACACATCACTAGTTCCTATTCATATATGCCTCACCGAAATAACAACTGCAACATTGTTTGCAGACAATTATGTATGAATGAAACTGGAACAGATTTTCAGGTAAGCCTGAGCTTGGTGAAATTTTAACAAAAATGTTAATTTTTGACATTATTGATGCGTGTTGTCGTGCATGCCATTGGAGACAGATGAAAATTCCCTCTACCCTTTACTGGCCACTTCTCTCCGTTAGCGTTCGGGTGTAGGTAGCTGACAGTCACCATCTCAATGCTGCTGCGTGACCTTGGACTGCAGTCTCGCCTTGCTGCGTGAGACAAGGGAGGTTACACCTCTCCCCCTCACCACAACCTGCTTTCCTTTTGTGCCACCAGTCACTGCCATGCTTGTAAGCCGTCCGCCCGGCCAGTATCTTGAAGGGTAACGGTTCTTGACCGTCTGTCCGTCTATGTGTTCAGCCTGTCCTTCTAGACACCGGTGCAGCATGAAAACTAGTCTCACATCCTTAACTCAGTCGGCACTAGTGGTTGTTACTGGTGTGTGTCCAAGGAGCCAGGTTCAGTTACGTATTTTAATTTGTTGGGCACAATAGATGGCCTTGCACAGGAAACTGTGTCTCGACAAGTCATTTACTGTCACGTTGTGCACACACTGGCAGGGGAACCCCTGCCTTTATTTGCATCCTTTCATTGTTCTGTTGTGCCGTGACTGCTGCCATGTGGTCAGGTGTCTGCTGAATCCCACCGAGCGTCTCAACCTCTCGTCGTGCGTGCGTGCGTGCATTGATACATGTGTATGTGCCTATATATATATATATATATATATATGTGTGTGTGTGTGTATATATGTATAATATCTTTCCTTGAACAAAGAATATTTTGAATACTGGGGTTTTATTGTGATTTGAAGATATGATTGTCCATTGTTAACCGAAGTATATGATTGTCCGTTGTTAACGGAAGTTAACATATATACACCGTTTTAAGATTACTTTCTTGCCTGAGGCAGGATCAAGCAAGAGAGGCAAGCTGGTCGAGGTTGGCCGGCCTGTAGAAGGGGTCGTGTGCAAACGACGGTAAATTTAACAACCCCGGCTTGCCACGGCAGACTGCGTGTGCACGGTCGTCGCAGTTACAGCTGTGGTGGTGGCTTGTGTTGTGCAGCGGGAAGAGCGCGCGCGCCTCGAGGCGGAGGCGGAGGCGGCCGCGCAGCGCAGACTGGCCGAGAGCTTCCGCGCGCAGCCCGTGCCGCGGTTCAAGACGCCGCGCCGGCAGCTGGCCTACGAGACGAGGCTCACCTCCCACAAGTCCCCGTTCTCCCGTCGCAACCACTCGCGTCCCGACGCCCCTTAGCTCGCACAACAGGCGCTCACACGTGTACATATTTTTATGATCAGACATATTATTATATTATATTGAGTTTCAGTAAGAACTGACCCATTTTTTTCCCAACAGTGGTTAATGTGTAAGTATGTAATATATGAAACATGACCTCTCATCACCACCTGCATACGTGTACATTGTGTTCTTGTAAAGACGTAACGTGTCGTGTTGTGTTTGTGCAGTGTGTGGTTGAAGGCTTTTGAATCCACTAACAGCTGCCTTAGCGTTATCGTGTTAATGTAAGAGATGGTTTTCCTGTCAAGCTATTGAACTACTAAATATTAACGTTTCATTGAATTCTAACGGTAAAATTTTACTTGATATGTTCTTTAATTTCTCGCTTCTCAATGAGTAAATTCTGACTTGCGTTGCTGTCTGCGAGTGCTCCTTACCAAGGTTGTGTATGGCAAATATGTAGAGCATGTAAACAAATGCCTGAAAAATGGAATAATTGACTATATTTAGGAAATGTGGGTGGATACAAAACACAAATTGTAAACCATTGTTTTCATGGAATAAAATGTCTCTTAATGATATGTAGATAATCTTTTAGGTTGTACAAACTGATTCGGTTAATTAGTAATATTTGAACAAGATTGTAGCAATGTCAGGTTTGTAGTTTGTTTGCTGGGAAATAACTTAATTTACGTAGTATGTAAAAAAATTTAAGTGTGGATGTTCTCTCTGGTTTGTTTTTTAAATTCCTGACAAGTTTTCGTAAGAGTAATAAGATGACACTTTTTTTTTCCTTTGAAGTTTTAACATTGTGATTAAATGTTTTGTTTTTTTCCCGCTGATATTAAGGGAAATCTTCAATTACAGTGGAATGCTTTTTTTCCCTCTTATGTATGTTTAGTTTTTCAATAATTCTAATTAATTCAGTTGTGCCAAATATCGTGTGAGAGTTGTGACTGGTGAAAGTTGAAAATTTATTGTATAAAATGTTTACTGTTTATGAAAATGAATCCCTGAACTGAATAATGGACAAATGTAATCTCTTGATTCATCTCAGGGCAAAAATAATGTATGATGATCCCTGGAGAGTTATTTGGACCCTCTTTGTACTGGATTTATATTTTCTTATGTATTACATTATTTTGTATTGAAAATTGACTGGGCAATTTTTATTTGAAATTTGTGTTTATAAAATTACTACACAGTGTTTTGGTGTAAATTGGTTTTCAATTTCGCATAAATTTTCAATTGGTAGGGATCCTGATAAATGGATCATTGTAAATTTAGAGAAAAATTGCAAAAAAAAAAAATAACAAATTTTGCTGAATTTAAACATTTTCATGGAAACGTGAAGTTTGGCTCAAAGTACAGCTGTTTCCACGAGTTGATCGATGCCATTTCTGAAAACGTCATAGATGTGCAACACTGGAAACAGATATCAATGTTGTTTATGAACACCTCAATTGTGATACTTTATTTGTGACCGTGCTCGTTGTGCTGTGTTTACAACACAAAGTTATATATCTTGTATCTTCATATCTTTCGTTATTTAGTTAGTGACATGGTATTGTTTAGAAGAGAAGCTACAATGCATTTTAAATTTATACCTGGTTTTACATAACTTTTGTTTATTTACTTGAAGTGACTTAAAACGTGTGTGGTGTTTCTTCAACTTGATTTCCCGGAAGAATTCCTAACGAATGTGAAAAATTATACTGAAATAATTCTCGTTTGCAAACACTTCACGTTTTCAAAACTGAATAAATTGGGCCAAGAAATAATTGTTAAAAGTGTGAGAAAACAAGTCACTTTGTACGTTTAGTCCCGTCCATTACATTAACTTTAGTTTTTTAACTCAGTGTTTATAAATGTACACATTGCGTGATGTGAATTAGTGTACTGCTTTATTTAGTACATGCTAAGAAAATGCCCCCTTCCAAGGGGCAGCATTTCAGTCGCCCCTAAAATTTATTGATATTTTCTCATATCTAAGTCAAAAACCACAAAGTTTTCCTTGACTTTAGTTATTTTACAACTACTTAGTAATCCAAGAAAGTTAGACTAAAATACTTGGGGTTTAAAAAGAAATTATAAAATGGTATTATGTATTAATATTATTATTTTATTTATTTAATTGGCAAATGACTATCACTTAGATATAATAATAGTGGTAATGCTTTAATAATGTAAACACCAGGAACATAAAAGTTGTTCTCAAAATTGTCTGCAACAACTCAAGTTTTACATGATTAAGGACCAACTGTACATATTTATAGTGAATAGACTCAACTTTGAAGGTATTATTTCCGACCTGTGCTCAACTAGACCAAAATGATTTGCAGACTTGATCTCTGGATCCAATACATTGTTTTAAAATTAATTGACCTTAAAAGTGAAGCTATCATTTGAACTGTTTGTTACCTATGAAATGACTCTGTGTAATTATTGTAAGGTGTATAAAAAAATTTTACTTTAGTTTACAAATAGACATTAGGGTATTTCCTTGAGTTGAGAATATACATAATAGTGCAATAAGTTACATAAGTACCTAGATTGGTGCTTTCTGCTGAATTGATTATGTACCCTCTTTTATCGCATAATTGTGGCACTCATGTTTTAGGCCGTCAAAATTGCGATAAAAAACTTCTCGCATATACGTCGCATGTTGTTTTTGGTCCCTGTTATTATATCCCGAGCGCTTTGTGTAGGTATCTCTTCCGTATAAAACGATGTATTTTAAAGTAGAAACCTAATATTTATTTGGACATTACCACTTAATTAACGAAAATACGAAGTTGTCTGACGTGTAAATATTCTTTTAAAGGCGTTTTTAAACGTTATCTCCTTTATCTGACCGCCTGCGTCGCCGCGGTGTACCGCTTATGAACATGTAGCCAGCGCTATATGGCATCATTCATGTTTGGTTATGTTGCTTCCAGTATAGAGCGCGCACACGTAGTCTAATATCGATATCTCGCCGATTCATACAACGCGCGCTCTCTGTCAGGTTCCGAGTTAACTACATTTGATAGCCCGCATTCTTTCGTGGCAAGTGTGTACTACGACAGTTACGCGTTAGTTCACGTCACAGCTTCAAGTGGCTTGCGTTCGGGTCACAGATTCTGTTTTTCTATTTAACCTTGAAGAAAGGTTTTTGTTTAATGAATTAATATAAATTGTTTGGGGTGCTATTGTATACTCCACCTTTTTTTAAATAAACGTACTTTCCATGAACGGGTTTTGCTTTTATGAATAACTTTACCTGACAAAAATAAATTTTTACGCGTGATCATCGCACCTTTACTTTTCGAACTTGATTTTAGAATAAAATGTGCAACGATTATGTGAGAAAACACGGTAATGTGATATTTTAGTGGATGAAAACTACAAACCCATTGAAATGTATATGTAAATATGCTAGAGCAGATTCTACAGTTTTGATTAGCACATGGTACTATTTTTTTTTTAAATAAATTTCTAATATTTGTACAATTTTTCTTTTTCTTTATTTTACCTATTCCCATATTAAATGTAGGTTTTAAAAATATATATACATATAGTAGTCAGGTGAAAGTACTTGTTATTTTTAACCGACTTCAAAAATAGAGGAGGTTATCAATATTTTTTTTTTTTTTTTACCTCAGTACGTTCGACTGGGTGAACCGATTTTGATGATTCTTTTTTCATTTGAAAGCTGGTGCTTCCCGTGTGGTCCCATTTCAATTTGGTCCAGTTCTGACAATGGCATCCATGAGAAAACCATATAAGTCTTAAATTTTCATTAAATGTGTGGGCGACAAAAGGACGAATAACTCAATATCACGCCAACCTATTTCGATAATTTTTTTTTATTGGAAAAGACGTACTTCAAGGGTATTTTAATGAGAGTTTGGTTAGGTTCTGATCATGGGATCCATGACAAAGTAACGGAACTCTTCAATTCTTAGGAGCCTGCCATGGCGCTAATTAGCAATAGCAACATTTTTTTTTAAGTTTGTTGTTTTAATTTCATTTAATTTGGTTAAACGTGACTTCAAGAGGTAGTTTAAAAAACATGTCATACCTGTATTTATATTTACGAACTTAAATTAAAAAGTATAAAATAAATAATACTTCAGAGTCCCTAAAAATGAAAAAAATAAACAAACATTTGAACAAAAAAAAACTGACTTCAAAATAAACAATTCCAACACAAAATAATATGCACTAAAAAGTAAAAAAATAATTGTGTATTCTTCTACAACTTAATAATCAAATTACTTTTTCTACTCATCAATATGTATGTGCGATCTATGTGTTTACCACGCAAGAAGGTAGGTAGGTACCAACCCACTTCAAATATAACTCAACACATACCTATGAATAACAAACAATGATCAAAATGTTTTATAGAGTTCTCCTAAGTAAAATGAAATGAAAAATATTAGACTACTTAAAAGTCAATCAAATTATTACGATAATATAATGTAGTTACAATTATTGTTATTTTTGGAGTCGGTGTCAGCCAAGGAAAACTAGCATACTTGGCTGACACCGACTCCAAAAATAACAATAATTGTAACTACATTATATTATCGTAATAATTTGATTGACTTTTAAGTAGTCTAATATTTTTCATTTCATTTTACTTAGGAGAACTCTATAAAACATTTTGATCATTGTTTGTTATTCATAGGTATGTGTTGAGTTATATTTGAAGTGGGTTGGTACCTACCTACCTTCTTGCGTGGTAAACACATAGATCGTACATACATATTGATGAGTAGAAAAAGTAATTTGATTATTAAGTTATAGAAGAATACACAATTATTTTTTTACTTTTTAGTGCATATTATTTTGTGTTGGAATTGTTTATTTTGAAGTCGTTTTTTTTTTTTTGTTAAAATGTTTGTTTATGAAAGAATGAAATGCTATGTCACATTCACTGCCTCATGAAATGTGTTATTGCTAATGGTAGTATATTTTTGTTGTTTCAAATACTGTTAATAAAATTAAAATAATTCTTTTGAAGGAAAAAAAAAAATTTGGTTTTCTGCAAGAAAATTTCATTTTGGTGTTTGATATTGATGGTGTATTGGCTTCAATTTCACTGATATTTCAGTTTCACTATTCACAATATAATTTTGCCTCTGTCAATAACATGTGCACCATAGTAAAAAAAAAATTTGTGGATAAAAACTTGTTGCGACCTTAATAATTATGAACTATGAAATTTTTAGTATCTTGAACCATTTTCATTTAATTGGCAAATAAGTCTTTTCGTGCTGTGGGGCGGTTTTGTACTTTCACTGTAACTCCAAGCCCTTCCGACAGCTTTCAACTATGGGGAGAGTTTAGTTGAAATCTACGCGCTCTGCCTCTAAAAACTGCATCACTTACGCCACTCTTGTCTGCCTTCTGAGTGGCAGGGAGGTGAAAGATGAAGCATGTCTTTGGGGTGGGGGGGGGGGGGGGGGGGTGTAGCGTGTGCTAATGGAGTTTGTCACAGTCACTGCCACTTCCTTTCTTCATCCCGGTGCTACATGTTATAGTCGGCAAAGATTGCCCCTTCGACCTCTGCATTCTCAAGTCCAGGCAACATCATCGCAGCCTTCGCTTCTTTCACATTGCATGCGCATGATTTCTGAACGACAGCTTGTGCAGTGGTGGAATTTTTTTTTTTTTTTTTTTTTTTTTTTTCCCTCCCTTCTTCCTAAACTGCTGCTCCCTGTTTTCAAAGAGGTTGTGTAACTCAATCGTACAGAAATGGGCCCAGAATAGCTGTCTTAAAAACCGCTTGACCAGAAAAAGCTAGTGTTGAAATGTTAACTCTTCTGTCTTTGATGACTAAATTTAACAATTTCAGAATTTTTCTGCGTCTTAATATTAATGCAGTATAATGAGACATTAATGGAACAATTTCTTTGAAGTATTTATAAGACAAATGATATGATTTATTTATTTTTTATGATTATATCATATAAAAGCATTTATAAAATAGCTTTGCTTCGTGTGAATTATGTAAAGAAATAATTACACCGCTTTTAAAAAAAAGTGATTTCACTTTTTTTGTCTAATGGAAATGGATACTTTGGAATAGCATATAAAACACCTCTAATTTCCAATGGAAGCATAATTATGCTTCTTTTGGAAATTAGAGTTGTTGTTTATGTATATTATAATTATTTATGCCAAAACTTTTAGTAAGCAGTCATCACAAAGTCTTTTTTAAATAACTTATTGCATGTAAAAGGTTTTTTTTAACGTAATAACGTCTTGTAAATTGAAACCGGCTGCACGCATGAAAAAGCATGACTCATTGTCACGTTCTGCCTGAGCCGAGCGTGCAAATACCGGCCAACCACCGTGCGAGAAAATCTATAATATCAAACAGGTTAAGGTGGGATTTTTAAAAGAAGCAATTTAAAAAATTTGATTTATTTGTCCAAATTTTGTCATTTCAAATTAATAATTTATTGACATTGATTTGATTTCAGTTTATTTCTATAACTAATTGTTCGTGATTATATTTAAACAAATTATTTTAATTAAATTTGCAAAAACTAAATAATATTTGAAAATTAAAAAGTATGCAATTTTTCATCAATGTTTTCTTATGACATCACGTAAAATTATCATCCGTAAACCGACTTTACAGACAACCCCCATTTTTGTTAAAATTATAGGTAGTGGATTTTACTAGTGTCATGTCTTTCAAGCAAAAGGATAGCACAGATGTGAAGACCATATTCATAATATTGTAGTGAAAAATTTAGCATAAGCACAGAGTAACAATTTTAAGCAAAATTTGTGCACAAAATCCAAAATTTTAAGGCTTCTAATTAAAACTTCATGAAATTTTAATAAATTTCATTTGGAAAATATGTCATCTGGAATAAAACAATACCATGTACAAGGGTAAATATGTACAACTTATAACTGTACCAAAAAAAAATAACCAAGGAAATGGAATTTCACCTAGTTCTTATGATAGGGCCAATTTTAAAGTCAAATTTTGTTACTAAAAAAAAATATCTTTTTTTAATGAAGGACCTCTGTTATAAAAAAATACTTGGTCACTTTGGCCTTGGTGGTGACAATGATTTTATTGAAAGTTACAAAAACAAAGCGCCACCAACAACACCGTCCTTATAACTTGGCTACTTGGTTGGCTATGTCATCTTTGGCCTGCCGGGGGTGGCACTAGGTGCTGCCGATGTGGGCAGCATGGAGTTTTTGAAGATGATAAAAAAGAAGCAGAGTATAATGATGTCATGGTTTGAGCCCCACAGCACTACTGATGAATGCGGTGGTCTCCCATGTTGTCTGCCGCATCCACCGGCCACAGGGACATCGGTGTTGTCACGGTGGTGGTCAGTGCTGAACAATGGTATTAGTGGTTGGTGGCTCGGCTTGGCGAGTTGTCTTAGAAACTCATCCGCCATCTGACGGAGTGTGTCTGCGTGAGAGTCCTGTCCAGGAGTGTCTCTCATAGTCATGCAGGGAAGTCTGAGGAAATATGAGTAAGTGATCAGATGGGAATGAATCCAAACTGCACATGAGTAGGTGAAGTGTGAAATGACATACGAGTGATATGCGGTGACGCTGATTTTGAGTGGGGTGCCGAACGATGGTCTCAGTACGGCGGCCAGCTGCACAATGATGGCACAAGATTAGGATTGATTGTAGTCTTGATGAGGAATGAAGGGGAAAGCTTGATTTAGGGCGACCCTAGATAGTAGACTTGAGAAGCCCAGAAGAGATTGGGGTGGGTTGTGTTGGTAAGCATGTAGTCGGGAATAAAGGGTGGACTGGTACTTGGAGTGGTTCAGTCCGATGCAGTATGCGAGGGAGTTGAGGTTATACCAAAGCATCCGTCCGGAGACAGGAAGCTAGAAGGCAGGTGTTCATCAGAGACGTGGGCGAAAAAGAGGAGCAGACTCAGATGCCCGCCGAGATGGCTAGGTCCGGGGTGGGATGGCATGAGCAGAGGAGGCCGATGAGGTGAGGATATGTCAGTGGAAGCAATGTGCTGGACCAGTTAGGGTGGGGAATGGAGTCAAGTGCCCAGGCGAGGTTGGGTAGCACCGTGCCAGTGTGTTGACGCCTCGTAAATCCTAGGTCCACACTAGTGATAGCGTGAGTGGTAAAGTGTCAGGGACAGATGTCGAACTGATGGTGTGGAAGGAGGTTGAGAGAAATTAACCTGAAGGAGAAAGCACTTGTGGATAGCCATGGGAATGGGCATGAGAGTGACTCTGTAAATGACATCATTTGTTGAAATGCCTCGGCTGTTTTGGCAATGTCCGGCTATCCTCGAGTTTCGCGGGGATTTGAGCCGCCGTCGTGTTGTTCCTGTAGTCATGAAAAATCGGTGTGCTTCCAGCACATGGTAGAAGCTCGTATTTGGGGTACAAAAGGGCCCCCAGTGGACAAGCCTGGTAGAGAGTGCGGGGTGAGGACGCGCGGCTCCGGGGAAGACATCAACACTGCCACCGATACACCGTTGAAAATCATCTTGCTGCCATAATCTTGATGGAAGTCACCACGAGCCGAACTTAGAAAATTTCGTCAGAAATTTAAATCAGAAGTAGAAGTTGTACTTGTAAATGTGTAGTAGTTGGGCAATTGTAAATTGCTCGGATGAACACTACTAGTAGAGAGACGAGTGGTACGTCTGATTCGTACTCCAAGTTTGTGGAAATATAAGGCGTTAATGCATAGTGCGAGTGCGGCAGGCAGGTGATGACAGTGTGGCGTGACAATTACGACAATAAACCCAAACGGTAGTTTAACTTTTCATGACACTTTGCGATACAGTCGGACATAGTTTGTCGAAGTTTCGGTCGCCACCCAAGATTAAACTTTGATGCAGAATATGTAAAGGGGAAGTTATGACATTTATCATGGGACCGTGTTTTTTACGTTGGTGATTGAGGTGTGCAATAGAGACATGGGCGAGATTAAATTTTGAAAAATTAGAAGATCGTTCCTACAGACGGGACAGCAGGCAGTGAGAACTAACATTTCCTGGGCATCATTAATTAGGAGAACGACATCTGTGCCGCAAATTAGGGATTTTTTGGCACGGTTGACGCCACTCCCGCTGCCTGTCTAAGTTTTTTAAGTAATTATTAGTTTGGAAAATGATCTCGGGGGTTTTAACGGGGGTTCGGCCTCGTGGCTGCAGGCAGGAGCGCGTCGCGGTACGAAACCTACCCGGGTTGTTCAGGCCACCCAGGATGCCTTATAAATAAATGGTAAACTGATTGACACGACACTGCACTTTATTCAGAACCGTTACACTCACTGGTCCCAGTACTGGCCGCGTCTGTTGTCTGACCGCTGCGGCACGCGAGTCTCTATGCGTAAATGGTGCACGCGACCAGGATAGGTTGCAAAGTGGTATGTACGGACTTATACAGTGGCCGATTATCAACGTGAAAGATGCGGCGGATAGTTGCGGAGCTACTGTGCTGCAACAGCTTATGCAGGCAATTACGTTAACATGGTAAACGGCACATACAAACGAATGTTCTAAAGCTATTTGTAATCTAACCTTGACGTCGTCCGACCGAAGGCCATCCTAAAGCCCGACCTGCAACCGCCAGTATTCAACTCCGCTAACGGAACGCGCCCCTAGCCATGGCCCACCCGAGTCAGGCGAGCCACCAGCAGACAAGGTAGAACCCGGCCCCATAATAAACAGACCGACATTACAGCCGACCACGTTGCTAAAACACACACAGAATCTAAACAATATTACGTATAAATTAAAAGTGGCTTAACGAAAGTGCGACGTAGGAGTACCCGGACACTCACGTGTGTAAATGTGTCGATACGTGTGTGAGTGTCCCCCTGGCGGCCTTCTGCCTAGATTAGTTAATTAACCCATGTGACATAATTATTAACCCCTTGTGTTTCGTTATTACCCCCCACCGGAGCAGTCCGGCAAGAGACGAACAATCTCTGGTGTGACGTATAGTTTAAAAAACATAATTCGTAAACATACTAACTCTAAATTGTAGAAGGGATGAGTAATGTTAATTTAGCCTTAATAATTAATGTAGGAATTTAGCACCCTTAAAATCTCTTATTAACGTGTTACATTATAAAATAACGTAATGAGGTCAACCCTGGCGCGAGGGAAACCGAGCCTCGGCCGGACACTATGACATCACGCCAGTACAGCGCGACTCGCGGACCGGGGCGGACGCACGTCCCACGGAGAGACATCATCCATTGTCTGCATTGAACTCACTTCTGGTAATTATAGTCACTTCCTCGAAATCTCTTTTTATTAATCTCTCCGTGCGCACCCGGTCCAATTTTCGGTCCAGGACTTAATCCGGCCGCATAAATTTTAAAACCCCCTGCACCACAGTTGGTCTGCGGGGTAGTTTTCAGTATACGGCACGGGCCGCCTCCCGAACCACAGAACTTGAACTAAAACCAGTCGCCCCGGCGCTGACACCACCCCATAAGAGAACTTGGACGAATTTAGCTGCGGTCCGCGCTCCAATACAGTGGACACGAACACCGCCTCAAGACATTGATATACGGGATTGGCCGCCTCCAAACGCCCTCTCCCCTCTTTTGGGTAACCAGGCTCAGAACCGCCTAGTGCCACGCTAATACGTAACATTTTAGTAATTTTGTGCGACGCCTTGAACCTGGAACGTTCTTGAGTAAACTTGTGCGACGCGCCACCACGTAACATTCAGTAAACTTGTGCAACGCACCATCACGTAACATTTCTGTAAACTTGTGCCATGCCTTATTACGTAACTTTTCAGACTAACTTTGTGTAACTTCTGTATTGTGTGACGTCACCATCTGTACGATGTGGTGTGTAATCAACGGAATTACACCAAACCCACAGTCGCATGAATAAACGACGCACGTCATTTGTTGCATTACTTCAGCGCCTAATCAATTAGCCATACGACTCCCAAACACCACCAAGTAGGGAATTCCTTACATCCCACGCAACACCGCCGACGGTCCTAGTGGGCCACGCAGGGGCAATCGACCCCACGACCCACCTATCGACTAGAAACAGAGCTAGTCTGGCGCCCATCCGGAAACACTACATCGACAACAGCCATTCCCGCTAGGAGCCGCACCGGGACTCGAGCCCGAGACCCCGGACGACGGCAACCTGTGCCAAAATATTGAAGTCCCGAAAAGTACGTAGACCCGGTAAGATGGAAACATACACATTACAGTCACTTATTAATCAGTTATTACTCGGTTAGATTGTATGTATTTACATACGATGAAAGTTAATAGACGTAAATTAACAAGTAAGAATTCGACACACGTTGCTAAGAGTCTACGACGATAACGATTACTTTGCTTTGAGCCGAAAACTGCGTAACTCAATTACGCTGTCCTTAAACTCTGGACATGAACTTACGTAATAAATGCAAAGCTCCCTGCTGGGATAAAAATTAATTAGTTAACGAGTCGCACGAAATATCGTGCGACTGAGTGGGGTCAGCACAGAGCTGGTAAAAGGATTTGAAGAACTTACACTATTGCTGAGACTTGGATGTAGCGCGAAAGTTGATGGCTCTGTGTTCGCGGAGCGACTGACCCCTGCGAGCTCCCGATGTAACTGAACTCGAGACCGCCCTGCGGCCTCGCGCCTCGACACGTGCAGCGCGGGAAAACAGCTCCGACCAGTTTTGGACTTAACTGACATATTTCACAATATATGATTATAGAACAATTGGACATAATTTCCCTTGAATTAATTCTCTTTTAATTGTTATTAATATGATTGTTTTTGTTTTAACAGAATAATTACATATTTAATTAGGCGCATTGCCGCACCCGGTCGGGCGCTGTCGTCGCTTGGGTGTTCGTCGCGACGCACTTTTACACACTCGGCGGACATCACGCTCGGGTGTGTTCGAGGCACTTAAGAGTAAGTGTTGTTGTGACATAACGACCTTTGCGGACCAGAGGGAGCACCGGCGGTTGGCGTCATGGTTTTAAATTTTGTATTAACGTTTTTTGATGAGCATCAAGATGCTCATCTTTAATTTTATTAATTTATGCACCCAATGGAGCTTTTACAATTTAAACTTTAACCAGAGCTGGTCCAACCATTTTAGCCGAACGTATCATGCCATCCCACACCTCATTGGCAGCAGATCGGTTTTTCCAGACTGCCATCACGTACGACCTCAAACGCCCGGCGCAGGCACTTCATGTTTCGTTACATATATCCGAGCTCCAATTCCCATCATGCCAGACACACTGCCGTGCATCCGGCCTGCGAAAGCATGGTTCCCACCCTAAGCAGGAATTTTCTTCCCCTCCCCACCGACCTAATTATTTCTTTCCCTCTCTCCACATGCCCTAGTGTCACCTGCCATTTTTTCGGCTCCCCTCCCCCAACCAGGGGATGCCTTTAGGTCCATGCCCGCATATGTGGCACCGCCTTGGTATGTTATCTGTTGGGCGCCATGCGAACTAAATTATGCCCCCTTTCCTGATAGTGACGCCGATCGCCAATGCTCCTCTATGACGCATAGACCGCTATGCCTCATCAACGTCTCACGAAGGCGTGTGCACTGAAAGCACTCGTGCGCGCACCGGAATGTATAAATTGCGACGGGGCGGACGCCAGGTAACAAGTGCTACGTCGGCGGAAGGATCCGGCTAGGGGCCCTATTCTTGACGCTGCCGGAATAATTCCGATAGCGGAATGATCCGCAAGTTTCAACCCGCTAGACAGCTAAATGTAGAGGTGGGTTGTTACAGCAATTTTCGGTATCTGTTCCAACCTGATACTGATACAGTAATGTACCTAGTTACAAATATCTGATACTTTTGTATCAGAGCTTTAGCGTTCCCAGGAAGCGACAAGGTATCAGCAATCTCGTTACAGGGTACACATCCTCCGTGCCGTCATCACCAGCGTAAAAAGGTATCGGTGTCTCTGATACATTATTTATCACGCCCGGTAGTTCTCTACCTCTGTTACTATCATGCCCGCCTGATACAGCCAGTATCAATCAGTTTAACATTCACTGCAGTTCGTCCTTTCCGTGTATTAATTACCACCATGTACATTGTTGCGGGCTGTCGTGCTTTGTAGTTAGTATCTTTATAGTGAAATAAGGAATGGATAAGTGCAGGAAAAAGACTTCATTTGTGTGGAATTTTTTTACGGAAAATAATGAGTTTGCTAATTGTAATTTGTGTAAACAAAAACTGAGTTATAAATCATCATCGACTAATCTGAAGAAACATTTGAAACGTAAACATTGATATAGTATGCTCACTAATGTACGTATCTGTTTTTTTTATTTTTTATTTTTGATAAAATCTGCCGTCGTCCCGGTAACGGAGGCTGCGTTAGCGGGTGAGCCTAGTAGGGAAGTCGGCTGGTATACTGTTCGGTCCGGATGGGCGCCAGGCTAGCTTGCAGCTAGGCCACGATGGGTGTGGGTCGTCAGCCCCTGTGCAGCTCACTAGGCTCGTCGGCGGTGTGGAGTTCGCGTCCGGAAAACACTCACATATCTCACTATTCGCGTCTCACGTCTCGCGGTCTCACGTCTCGCGGTCTCACGTCTCGCGGTCTCACGTCTCGCCGAGTCTCACAGAGTTACACTTCCGTCCTTGGTCGCGCGCGGGTGAAAACTGACTAGTGATGGTGACTGCGCGGAGGAGGGGTGTGAGGGTGCATTTCGCCAGCGGGGGCTGGTGTTGGCGGGGTGGGGACCGGGCTTTACTGCCCACGGAGGTACGATGTCAAATGCCCCCCCCCCCTGGAGAATACCGGTCTTACCCCGCGCTCTGGCCCCCGCGGCGTGTTTGCACCCTCACTGCTGGCAGCAGGTCCAGGTGGGAGGCACCTGTGAGAGCTGCCGCTGGTAGGGTCTGCGCTCTGCTTCCCCGTGTCCCTCATGGTGTACGTGGGGGCGGCGTCTCCAGACGAGGGCCCTTGGGATGTTTCCCATGTGGTATGCCTCCAGGTACCTGGGTGGCCGTCGTACTCGGCGGGGGTGGTCAGGTCGACCGTCTCCTGCCCGACTCCCCAGAGGTTTTGGGCTGTCATTGGTCTTTACGGTGGTTACCCCATATTCGGGTTGCCCCCGCGTTTGTTGCAGATGGCATGGACTCCTTTCCTGCGCTGGGCTTCCTACCGAAGGGCCCATCTGTGGGTCCAGTGATGCCATTGTCTCTCTCTCCAGGCCGATTTGGACTGACAATGAACGGTAGGGCACCCTCTCCCGCTCAGGAATACCTGGTGACATGTCTGTATTGTTGGTTTCAGCTGCCTGATAGCACTGGGGACTCCCTGTTTTGCCACCGGCCCATGGGCAGCTCGGGTTTTGGCCTCTTGGTCCGGGTGTTGTGGGCTGGTTTCCTGCATAGTCCTCCACGAAGGGGGGGTGCGGTGACTGTCGGTGTGGTCCGATGGGTGGTTCTTCATCCGGATCGCTCACATACATTGTGAAGGTGGCTCCTTCTAGGGGTGCAAGGTGGCCCCAGGCACCGCGAGTAGGCGACTCCAGTGTTTCTGGATCTAGCTCCTCCGGCTCAGTCACGACTGGTAGGGTGGGCGGCATGCCATCAGCTTCGAGCTCAGATTCCTCTGCTGAGACATCTGTGATGCTGAATTGCCCCAGGTTTTCTTGTTGAGGCTGCGGTCGGCACGGGGTTTGTACGTCGGGTAGTTCGCTATTCCTCCCAGCGGAGGGTGTTTGCGGTTCATCCGGTTCCCCCTGTGACCTCGTGTCGATGGATGGGCAGTTGGGAGTCGGTGTCCCCGGGAGCCTGTCTCCTGGGAGTGGGGCGAGTCGTAGGTCATCCCGGTGTATTTTCTTCACTCGGCGCCCGCCTAGGCATACCTGGTATGTCGTCTGTCCGAGCCGTTTCTGAACGGTGTAGGGCCCGCCCCATCGCGGGGCTAACCCCGCGCAGTAATTGCGAGGGGCAGCTGACAACGGGTGGACCCCGACATAGACTTGATCCCCGGCCCGCACCCCAGGAGGGGGTTGATTTGTTATAGGTGTGATCTCCTGCGCATATGCCCATTGCCTCTGGCGTGCGCCCTCGTGTGCGAGGTTGCGACGCTGGGCCCGTTCCTCCAAATCTTCCGCTGTGTGCGGAACCCCATGAGTGGTCCACTCCCCGGGTAGTGGCAGGTTGCGCCCCTGGACCATCTCGGCGGGTGTCATACCGGTGGCGGCATTCGTCTGGCGCCGGACACAAAAGAGTGCGTCTGTGAGGTGTTGGTCCCACTGGGCATGGTCCTGGCCCAAACGGATGCGGAGTTGCACTTTCAGCTCCTGGTTCCTGCGTTCTGTGGGGTTGGCCCGCGGGTGGTAGGCAGGTGTAGTGTGGTGCCGGATTTGTTGCTCTCCACACCAGGCTTTCCAACACCGGCCCAGGAACTGACTGGCATTGTCCGTGAGAACCGACTGTGGGTAGCCCCAGCGTGGCAGGAACTCTGTGCTCAATATCTTGGTGATCGTGGCCGCCCGCACGTTCCGACATGGGTAGGCCTCTGTCCAGCGTGTAAAGAGGTCGGTTACTACGAGGATGAAGCAGTGTCCTCTAGGAGTTCGTGGGTAGGGGCACATCACGTCGAGCGCTAGTGTTTGGAATGCCGTGGTGGGCTCACGGGGCTGCTGTTGTTCCTCCCCATCTCATCTTCGAGCCTTCCGCGACTGGCATATCTCACACTCACGCACGTAATCTCGTACATCGCGGGTGACTCCGGGCCAGTGGTAGAACTGACCCACTGCCCGTCGTGTTTGGTCAGTACCTGGGTGGCCGGCCAAGTCATGGTCATGGTGGAAACGTAGCACAGCCTCCCGTGCCTCGGATGGTACATATGTTTTCCACTCGACATGTTCCCCGGGTGCTCGGTTCATCAATGACCCGTCCTGGGTACTCCAGGTCTCCTGATCTCCTTCGGTCACCTGCTGGCGTCGACGGGCAGCTTCTGGTGAGACTTCTTGTGCCTCTAGTACCCGTCGGTGGACGTCGTTCGAGGTACACGGAGGATCGCCCTCTTCCAGTGTGTCGGCTGTGATCCGAGTGCAAGTCGCATCTGGGTGAGGTAGCCTGTCTCGGCTGTTGGGGGGCAACATGTCTTCCCACTCTTCTGGGTCGATCAGCTCATTGCGCTCGTCCGGCTCACGGGATAAAAGGTCGGGCAGCTGGTTGTCTGCTCCGGGGACGTGTTCGACGTTAAAGTCGAAGGATTGTAAGAACAACGCCCACCGGATAAGTTTGCCCTTCCTTCCCTGCATTGTATGCAACCAGGTTAGGCACTGGTTGTCTGTGCGAAGTGTGAAGGACTTCCCTTCCAAGTGTGGGCGGTACTTCTTCATCGCCCACACAACAGCCAGGCACTCCTGCTCGTTACTATGATAACGACGTTCTGCTGAGCCGAACTTCGCGCTGGCATAATCTATAACTTGCCGACCCCCATGCTGGTCCAGGTGGAACAGCACGGCCCCTACCCCCAGGGTACTGGCGTCGGTCTGCAAGTACAAATGACGCTCTGGGTCGACCCGTGCCAGAGTATGGCATTGTGTGAACACCATTTTGACCTGGCTAAATGCTTTCTGAGCAATTGCATCCCACCGGTAGCGGTGTTGTGGGGACAGGAGGTCAGTCAGGGGGGCAATGACATGAGAGAAGTTCGGTACATAACTCCTCAGCCAGTTGACGAGGCCGATGAACCGCTGCAATTGCTTGCGGGTCCGGGGAACCTCGGCCTCTGCGATTTTCTGCACGTGGCTGGGCTGTGGGCGGTTACCCGCTGCGTCCACGACGTGTCCCAGGAACTCGACTTCTGAAGCACCGATGTGGCATTTGAGCGGAGCTACCGTTAAGTGGTGAGTGGCCAGCCGCTCCAGGACGAGTGCTAGGTGTTGGACATGGTCTTCCCATGTCTCAGAAAACACAATGACATCGTCCAGGTAGGCCATGGCAAACTGCCCCAAATAGCCCTCCAGCACTCGTGTCATCATTTCCTGGAATGTTGCAGGCGCGCACTTAAGGCCGAAAGGCATGGCTCTAAACTGGAAGCGCCGCCCATCCGGGATGGTGAAGGCTGTCTTTTCTCTGTCCCCATGCCGTATGGGCACCTGCCAGTAGCCGGCCTTCAGGTCAAGGGTGCTGAACACCTTGGCCCGTCCTAGCCCAGCTAAGGCGGCCTCGACACTGATCTGAGGGGGTGGAACACTGACGGTGATGGCGTTCAGGGGCCGGAAGTCGACGCAAAACTGTAATGAGCCATCCTTCTTGGGGGCCAACACCACACAGGAATTGTAGTGACTACTGTATGGCTCGATGATGCCATCTTGCAGCATCTCTGACACCTGCTCCCGGATGGCACGCTGCTCCCTGAAGCCATACCCCCTAGGTGGCTGGTGAATAGGTCGATCATGGGTGGTGGGGATCTGGTGTTCTGCTACTGTGGTGCGTCGGAGTGGGCTGGCTGTGGCGAACACACCCTGCCTCTCGCAGAGTACCTGTTCGATGGCGGCCTGATACTGTAGGGGGACATTGTGGTGTAACTGTCTCAGAGTCAGCGGCTCACTAGGTGGTTCAGGTGTGAAGCCTATGCCATACACTGTGAACCGTTTCTGTATTCCCACGTGGACGCGGGCTGACTTTAGCTCCACTACAGCATCATGTGCTGCTAGCCATGGTTGTCCCAGGACAAGGGCCTCGTGTAAATCCTCCACAACAAGGGCAGTCACTGTGGTAGTAAGGTCCCGAAGGCTTACCTCAATCTCCGCCTGGCCCACCGTCACTCCTGGTCGTGTGGTGGTCGCTAGACGCAGCTCCGCATGGTGAGGCCGGAGTGCCCCTGGTGGTACGAGGCTCGGGGTGATGAACACATGGCTGGCGCCTGTGTCCACCAGCGCTGCGGCCGGACTGCCATTCACCTCCACCGGTATGCGCAGCAGGTGGTCTTGCAGTTGGAACAGCTGGCCCAGGGTTGGCCTGGGGCCAGTTGTGCTCCCAGTAGCCAGTGGTGCCCCCAGTGGTGGGGCAGTTGGTGCCCGGGAGAGTGTTGTGGCAGGTGGTGCCGATGATGTTAATGGTGCTGGGTCTGTGGTAGGTGGTGCCGGCATGGCTGGTGGTGCGGATGGTGGTCTTGTGGGGGGCGGGCTCCTTAGTTCCGCGCCCCCGGTGGCCCGTTTCCCGATGAGGTTGTCGTCGGGTGCTGGCGTTGTGATGGAGGGAGGGGGCACTCACAATGCCAGTGGTATGTTCCGCTGGGACAGCCTCGTTGGCACTGTGGTGGCCGGTCATATTCACGTGGCTGTGAGTGTTCACGGTAGCCCTGTGGGTTGAGTGCCATTGGTGGTGCTGTCGCACCCTCGATGGCCCGCTGTCGTCTGGGCGGGGTTTGCCACTCGGTTTTCCTGACTGGTTGGTTTGTCGGCCGGCTGCACTGTGTTGTGAAGTGGCTGCTGTTTGCCCGCTCTGGGGCTGGTGCACCTCGCCGCCAGATTTTCTGCAAGTTCTTCTCCGTGGCCACTGCCTGCTGCACGTAGTCTTCTACTGAGAGGTGTTGGCTGTTGTGGAGAAAAGGCTGGAGCTCGTCACGTAGCAGTGTGGTGATGGTCGGGAGCGCAGATGTCAGATCCGTGTTTGGGGCGATCCGCCGAAACAACTGTACTTTGTGGGCGATGAACAGCTCCACTTGCTCCCCGTCCCGCTGCTGTTCCCCGTAGAATTGGGACGTGCAGAGTACTATCGCTTGGCCGGTGTTAAACCGCCGTGTGAGCCGGTCCACGAACTCGGGCCATGGCATGTCGAACTGGCCCCAAAGGCTCCACCACTGCTGTGCAGCGCCTCGTAGCTGTTCGCTCGTCTGTTGCGCCCACTCGTCAACCGGTACCCTCGCTCGCGCCAAGCGTACGTTGCACTGTCGCAGGAAGGCCCTTGTGTCTTCGTGTGATAGTCCGCTGAACTCCGGTAGCGTGGTCCTTTCGGCACTCATCTCCACATGTGGTGCTGCTACCCATGGTGTGCTCAGGTCGACCAGTGGTGAGTACTGTTGCACGGGCGTCTGTTTGGAGCCGCACTGAGCGCAGTTTTTACATAGAGTTGGTTTCGTGTCGACGGGTGGTGTCCCGGTGGAGGGGTTACCAGTGTTTGGGTTACCTTGGGTTGGTTGCCAAGGAAGTGGTGGCTTCACCTCTGTCTCCCCTCTCCAGATGGGGTTCCCTGGTATGTCCCATGCGTTGGCCACGGTCTCACATTTGGTTGGGACTTTTCCCATGTCCGGTGCACACAGGTACGTGTTGTGCCATGGTAATGTTCCTGTCAGTAGATCCATGTTTTTTGGCAAGGAGCATTTCGCACAGAAAATGGTCATTGTGTGGGGTAACATTGTGTTGGTGTTATTATCAGATCTGAGGTGATGGTCAGTCGAAAATGTTTAATAAAATGTTTAAATTACTTTTAACATTGGAATCTTTAAGAATCAAAACTAATGGAGTGGTGTCTGGTGTTTGTTTTGATCGTAGTTGTTTGTTACATGGTCGTGCGCGCGCCCTCTGAAACGAGGGGAGGCGTGGTGGCCCCTTGCCCGGACGACCGCACAAAGAGGAGAGTGATAACTCTGGGGGAGGGGGGGGGAAGTGGGAGGTTAGGTCGTGCTGTTGTCTGCGCGCGCAGCGTCGAGGAAGGAGTGTGGGATGCTGCCCGGACAATCGCACAAAAGGGAGGGCGATAGCTGCCCGGACGATCGCACAAAAGGGAGGGCGATAGCTGCCCGGACGATCGCACAAAAGGGAGGGCGATAGCTGCCCGGACGATCGCACAAAGAGAAGGGCAATAGCTCCGACAGGTGTTGGGTCGTGACGCAGGCCAGCTGCGTCGCTCGCTCCGCTGGAAAGTTGCGAGGGTGGGGAGGGATGCTCTTTGTTCGCTGCGCTGGTCGCGCCTGCCTGTCTGACCCTAATCATGTCGCGCGCACGAAATGGCCGTTTCCCGCATACCATTCAGCTTGGATGTTAAAAAGTTGCTGTAGAACACTGAAATTTTCTTTATTTTTGCCACACGCAGGGGCGCCAAATGCCGTCGTCCCGGTAACGGAGGCTGCGTTAGCGGGTGAGCCTAGTAGGGAAGTCGGCTGGTATACTGTTCGGTCCGGATGGGCGCCAGGCTAGCTTGCAGCTAGGCCACGATGGGTGTGGGTCGTCAGCCCCTGTGCAGCTCACTAGGCTCGTCGGCGGTGTGGAGTTCGCGTCCGGAAAACACTCACATATCTCACTATTCGCGTCTCACGTCTCGCGGTCTCACGTCTCGCGGTCTCACGTCTCGCGGTCTCACGTCTCGCCGAGTCTCACAGAGTTACACTTCCGTCCTTGGTCGCGCGCGGGTGAAGACTGACTAGTGATGGTGACTGCGCGGAGGAGGGGTGTGAGGGTGCATTTCGCCAGCGGGGGCTGGTGTTGGCGGGGTGGGGACCGGGCTTTACTGCCCACGGAGGTACGATGTCAAATCGTAATCTTTTAATGTATGAAAACACTAGTTACTAATTGTTTTCGGGAAGAAAAAGTCCTAATGTTGATTACATCTGTTATTAGTGTCAACTGAGAATTTATTTGCATTTTCATAGCTGTTAGGTGCACAAATATAAATAATATATCTTGTATTAATGTACTTTTTAATATTAAAATTTCATTAGTTTTATTATTGAACGAGACTGTGCACGCACTGCGCACTGAGCGTAATTTGATGTGGGACAATAACCAAACGACTCGTAACAATTTCGCTTTACGCCTCTCCTTCAACGCCTTCCCCTGCGCTTCCTCCCCTACATTATTTCCCTTCTTTATCCCTTATTCGTCGTTCCTGCTCCCTCCCCTTTCACAAGCTCCGCCCAAGTGACCGTCATCTGCGATCGGGTTCTGCGCACATTAGCCGTGGTGTTGTTCCAGGCGAATTCTGAACTGATACTAAAGTACTTGATATTTATCAAGTGTACTCGTTTGCCATTCCTGATACAGGCGCGTATCAGTGCCAAAGTAAAAGGTAGATACTTTTCGACCCACCTCTAGCTAAATGTCTATTCTTGAAACTGCTACTGCTGCTACCGGAATCAACATTGTCGGGTTTATGAAATGTATTTATGAAAGTGTGGCAACGTTCAATATTGTGTTGACGTCACTGGTAGAAGGCCAATCACAACGAGGGAAGGACCATTTATTATTAAAAGTCAAATGTTTTCATTATACTCGTATCTTTTCTCATCATATAACACAGGATCAGCTGTACAGGATTATGCCATTAGAATCAAAGGTATATTTGGATACACCTGGATAAGTAATACAGAACTTTTACCAAAGTTTGTTATTTTTTGGTGTAGGGGCTTCTTGAAAACAATCTTATGAATGTATCAACAAAATCTTTCAACTATATCTTCTTTCATCATTTATTTAATAATACTTGTGTGGGTTTTCATCGGTGTGTGTTGTTTTCAAACATATTATTTGCGGGGTAGGAATGTTGGCTCTGTTTGCAAGATAGGGAAGGGTAAATAGAATAACCTTTATTTTCACAATCACTTATCATTGTGGGAAATTCATATATAAATGGACTCATTTAGAGTACTTTTCAATTCCGGGATGGATGTACTTTAACAAATACATGTGCATAATCTAACTACCACTATAGTTTTGTTCCATCAAAACATAACACACGATTGCAATATTTGGTGTCAAAAACGAATTACGTAATATGGAAACTATGTTACCCAACGACCTGTCGTTGATGTTACCGGTATTGTATTTATCACAATATACGTCAAATAAGCCACAAATATATATACAGCAAAAATTTCCATGTTTCTAATACTAAGTAGGTACCATATTAAGTACTTAATGGAATATGGTAAATATAACTTTCGCAACATAATATTTAAATACCTGCCATTGCAAATAACACAAACAAATGTAATAATACTTAAAACATTAAATATTAGTTAAATTTGACGTCGACCCAAGTGTCGAACCAGCTCGCACAGCCCGCTATGCCACGCCAACGCCTTCTCCTGCCTTGTGTTGCATGTGCGCCGATGTGCAGTGCGGCTAGGGCAGGGGGGAGATTCGCACGCTAGGGGAAGTTGAATGTAAAATACATAAGAAACATTCTTATTTGTAAATTGTTTATATTATTATTTGAAGGGTCGTGTTTTCTTTATTATAAATAGTTTATTATATTGTATGAAATGTTATGTAGAATTAGTTCTCACGTGTTCACCGGGCGCCAAGGCCGTGGCTTCCGCCTGTGACCAATCAGCGTGTTCCGCGGGCTCGCGAGGAGGGTTGGGACGCGGGCGCTGGGTCGCGCGATGCGGGGAGGTAGGCAGTCGGCAGCTGGACTCAGAAGGCGACAGACGTGTCTACGAGAGCTCTCCGAGACGGTGAGAACGGGCGCGGTGTCTCGCTGCAGTTCATGCATTGCCGAGAGGAAGTGATTCCTCTGTCACAGTCGTGTGGTCATTTAGGTGTGTCATCGTGTCATTCAGTCGCGGCGTGCAGTCAGTCACTTCTCTCGCGTGCGTGTTTTCTCCGGCAGTTTACGAGTCGCGGAGTTCTTTTGCGGGCTGGATTTTCGCCTTCGTTTGCACAGTAATTTTCGGGTCTTGCTCCTCACGAACGGGACATCACGTATTTTCCCATACAGTAACAGTGCGCGGAACCGGGCTCCGCCCTACAGGATCGGTCACAGGCGGAAACGCGGCAGCCCCTTGTAAAGGGTTTGATTTTCCGTATATAAAGAACCTGGGAACCGTCTTTGAGTGTATCAATTGCTATCCTGGTGACTAAGTCCCTTGGCCACGCGGCCCGAACCTTCTCTACCGAACACTGAGTAGCCGGCTAAATACTATCATTCAGGGACTAGTCGGCCAGGCGACGACAAGTGTCGCCCAACTTGGTGGTCTATCAAACATTTTCAAATTTTCAAACTTTCAAACTTTTTAAATTTCAAATGTTCAAATTTTTCAAAGTTTCAAATTTTTTCAAATTTGGGAAAATCTGGTAAAGACAGTGAAAGTGCAGGTAACGTACGCCACGGGACGGGAAGGAAGGCGCGCAGGTGCAGAGGAAGTCGGCGCGACGGTGCAGCGCGACAGAGCGGCGCGGAGCGCAAGATAACGAGTCGGCTTGTATTACGGCGCGTCTCACGCCGGGATCGGTTGAGCGATAAGGCGGCGGAGATACCGTGTAACTTCAGCCGGGCGGGAAAGTGTCAGGCAAGCCTGGAACGCGGAGATAACAACCGCGAAAAGGAGAACATGTTATCGGCGGCAGGGAACACGGGAATCACGTGTGCGTGGTGTGACTTAACGTATCCAGTGACGAGTGACATGAGAGGGGAGACAGAGGAGACGTGTCGGTGTCCATGGGGCACGGCGGTGAAGGGGGAGGCTCCCGAGGCGAGTGACGGACAGTTCGCGGGCAGCGCCAGGGACAGTGTGACACGTGTGGACAACTACGGACAACTGCCAGTTGCCATGCGCCTTGTACCGGACTCGACATCGTTACCAGTGTTTGCTGGAGAACCACATGAGAATCCTAGGGCATTCGTCAGGGTGTGCAAAGCCAGGCTGCGACATGTGTCAAAGGACAACTGGGTTGACAAAGTGTGTGGACAGCTATGAGGCGGGGCGCGGACGTGGTGGACGGACACGGGAAGCTACGTGGTAGAGTGGGAGGAGTTCGTAAAGCTGTTTGAGAGACGTTTTGATGGGCAGTCAGCACGAGTCAGTTGTCAACAGATGTTGTACAGTGAGAGGCAGGCCGAGGGCGAGGGCGTCGAAGCTTTCATTCGTAAGAAGGTGCGCCTGTACTGTCGCCTGGATCCAGAGGGCTCTACTAGTGTAATTATGCCAGTGATTTGCGAACTCTTATTGGCGGACTTGAGGCCATTTATGCGAGGTGCCACGGGACTGGACTTGTCGGAATTCGTGGAAAGGGCATGTGAGGTGGAAGCAGATGTACAGGCGAGTAGACTCGGAAGTGGACATCAGAGGACCCGCCGCGAACCACGAGCGGCGAACGTAGTAACACCGGAGGACACTTTGGCAGTGGTCCCGTACCAGACACCGACCAGCAGCCGCGGTGCGCGGACGCCGACGGCACCTAGACCAGGGACAGCAGCCCGGTGGGACGAACCACGGGCGAACAGGGAACAACGAGGAGGCCGACCACCTCGCTGCCAGTACTGCCGCAGCATAGAATACCATTGGCATGGGGAGTGCCCCACTCGTGCAGCCGTGTGGGCCAAGATGGAGCAGGAGGGACGCAGTCCGGGAAACTCCCAGTAGGGGGCAGTGACACAGCCGGCCACTGTCCCCAGGACTCCCGCCCGGCGGATCAACAGAGAGACAACACGGCGCCGACCGGATGTGATCGGGGCCTAGGCGACCCGCCCCTAACACGCCCCATGTCCCCGACGAGGAGCGACGTGCGGACAACAGTACCGCTGTCCAAGACACTACCGACAGCACCACTGTCCCCGCCAAATAACTTGGCGCGGATGGCTGTGGCAGACACCCCGCGCAGCGGCAGCAACGCAGCAAGGGCCACTGCCCCCCACGCCAAGTCACCTGGCGACGGCCAGGCCCTATCAGGGGCGGCAGCAGCGCCAGCGGCGCGCGAGGCGGAGCCAGCCAGCCTGGGCAGGCTGGGCAGCGATGGGGCTGCACTTCTGCGAGTGCTTGTCCGCCTGAATGGGCGACCCATCCACGCCTTGGTGGACACGGCAGCTACCCATTCCTACGTCGCAGCTCAACTGGTGGAGGAGGGGAGCTGTCAGCCGGAGCGGGAGGAAGTCCTGCTAGCAACGGAGGGAGCCAGCGCGCCCACGTCTGGGCGCGCCCAGGTAAACATCGAGATACGTGACCAGTGCAGTCGGACCACCTGTCTAGTGATGCGGAACTTACGGGAGAACCTGATCTTAGGCCTCCCGTGGCTGATCCAGGAGGAGGCGAGCATCGACGTCAGTGAGGGTAAGCTACATGTGGGAAAGCAGGGCCGCAGAACGGTGTACAGCGTAGGCCACCCACAAACCCCAGTTTCCCACACACTTATCAGACTCGCGGAAATCCGCAATGAGGTTCCACAAGAGTACCAGGAGCTGTTCGAGGACGTGCTGGCCCAGCAGCCGGGGGTATTCGCCACCACTGATTTGCTGAGGCGGACCACGGTAGCATAACATAGTATTCCAACCAAAGCACACACCCCGATTTTTGTCAAACCTCACGGCTTTGGAACCAAGGAACAACAGGTCATTCAGGATCAGATTAATGAAATGCTCCAGAACGGCATTATCGAGCCTAGCGAGGGGCCCTATAACAGCCGGGTCGTCATGGCACGGAAAAAGGATGGGACATTGAGGTTTTGTGTTAATTTTAAAGCCATAAATTCTGTCACCGTTCCGGCCCCACCTCCGTTAATAAATATCACAGACGCTCTGGCGGGTCTTGGTGATGCCACCATCTTTTCATCCCTCGATTTGAAGTCGGGATATTGGCAAGTGCCTCTCCGCCCAGCAGACCGCCCAAAGACAGCCTTCACTGCTCCCGACGGCCGCAGGTTCCAGTTCTGCGTCATGCCGTTCGGGTTGATGGATGCCCCCGCGACGTTCCAGGCCATGATGGTCCGCGTCCTGGACGGGTTCGTTGGGAAGTTTGTCACGGCCTACCTGGACGGGTTCGTTGGGAAGTTTGTCACGGCCTACCTGGACGACGTGATCATCTGGTCACGAACGTGGGAGGACCATGCACGTCATTTGGCCATGGTCCTCGAGCGGCTGGCGAGGCATGGGCTGACCTGCGCACCGCACAAGTGCCGTCTGGGGGCGAGGGAGCTTCAGTTTTTGGGACACCTGGTCAACGCGGAGGGGTGCAGGCCTCTCCCAGAGCATCTTGACCTGATCGCCGCGAAACAAGCCCCCCGAACGAGGAAGCAGCTGCAGCGGCTGCTAGGTCTGCTTAACTGGTTAAGGACTTTCATTCCGGATTTTGCCTCAGTCACAGCCCCTATGACAGATTTGTTATCGCCCAAGACTAAGTATCGCTGGACGGCGGAGGCCGACCATGCCCTGAACACGGTCAAGCGCCTGTTCAGGGAGAGTCATACCCTGGCACGTTTGCGACCGGACGAGCACCTGTACTTGCAGACGGACGCAAGTCAGGTCGGTATGGGGGCCATCCTGTATCAGCTGGGACCCGATGGCGAGCGATGGGTCATTGAGTATGCGAGCGCGAAGTTCGGCCCAGCAGCACGCAGGTATGACGTGAATGAACAAGAGTGCTTGGCCGTGGTGTGGGCGGTAGGCCGCTACCGGCACCATCTAGAGGGGAGATCATTCACATTGCGCACAGACAGTCAGTGCTTAAAGTGGCTTGACACAATGCAGGGAAGGAAGTCTAAGTTCACCAGGTGGGCCATGGCGTTGCAAAACTATGACTTTCATGTAGAGCACATGCCGGGGAAAGCCAACCAGTTAGCTGACGAGCTGTCCCGGCATCCCGACCCACACACGGAGTACGAGGACAAGGGGAGCTGGGAGGACCTGGTGCCCCCACAGGGCCGCCGGCGGGCAGACGAGGTGGTTCCCGAGCCAGCTACCCTAGTGACAGTGACACAGCCAGAGCCCTTGCCCGACCCGAGCCCCGCGAACACGCAGGATGCCCTCTTTCAGTCAGTGCATCAGGCTCAGCTGGGTGACGCAGATACGCAGGCAGCAGTGGCGGAGTGCAGCGAGCGTGTCATGCCGTTCCAGCGCTGTCTGGAAGGGGTGTTACAGACCCGGGTACCAGGCAACATGGAAAGGTGGTGTACCCAGGTACCAGCAGGGGCGCGGGCTGAGGTGGTACGTTTTTTCCATGACCACACACTCGCAGGACATCCCGGGGCCGAGCAGACCCTGGAGGCCTTGAGGAAATCATTCTATTGGCCCGGGGTGACAAGCAACATCAGGAAATACGTCAGGCAGTGTCACACATGTCAACAGCGGAAGGTGTGGAGGACGGAGGGGGAGGAGCCTCAGCGCCCTTGCCGGCCCCAAAAGGCTTTCCAGACCATTGCACTTGATATAATGGGCCCTTACCCCAGGACCGCCAGAGGGAAACGGTTTTTTGGTAGTGGTGACAGACTTGTTTACCAGGTGGGTGGAGGCTTACCCCACCTCAAATGTGAGGTCCGGCACCTTGGTGTCCTTACTGGAAGGGGAAGTGTTTCCTTGGTTTGGGTATCCGGAGGTACTGCTCAGTGACAACGGATGTCAGTTTCGAGGTCACAGATGGAAGGAGGCGTGTGGGAGGTGGGGTGTGCAGCACCACACCACACCCACATATCACCCCAGGGCGAACCCGGCCTAGAGGCGAAATCAGGAAATCAAAGCACAGCTTCGCCTCCGGTTGGGTGACGACCACACCAAATGGGACATTCACATCCCCAACCTCCTCTACTGCCTACGACGACGTACCAGTGCTGTCACGGGGTACTCTCCCGCGGAGCTGGTGCAGGGGCAGAACCTGGCCCTCTCGTGGGAGTGCCGGGTGGCCTCAGCAGCAACAGAAGGGGAGTGGGGGGAGGAGCTTGGGGAAAAGCTGAAAGTTATCAGGGAGCAGGCCAGGGCAAACCAGGAGAGATAACTGCAGCACCACATGCCGCAGTCTAGCAGGCCCCCAAACATGCTGTGTCCAGGGGACCTGGTGTACGTTCGCCAACACCCACTGTCCTCCAAGGCCAAGAAATTTCATGCCGAACTGGCCCCCAAATGGCAAGGCCTCGACGGGTCATCCGCCAGGCGGGGCCCACGTCCTACCTGGTTCAAACACAAAGTGGGCGACCGGCGAAAATACACAGAGACGATCTGCGTATGGTCGCCGGGGAGGCACCACTGTTCCAGACACCAAACGCAGGGACAGAACAGACAAACTCTCCTACCACTCCACGCAGGCACCAGCAGACTGCGGGGAATGGGCGTGGTGCAATCACGCCGACACGTGCGCAGTCCGAACGTACCAAAGTGACACAGGGAGACACGCCCCGAGACCAGGACAGGAGACGCGGACAAAACGCTGATGTGGGGGGGCAAGATCCTACGGCCAAAAAGGGGGGAGAGTCACTCCAGGCCCTGGCACCACAGGCCGCGAGCAGGACAGACGCGACAAGGGGACAGACGATGAAGGCGGCATGCGCGGAGTCGGACACAGAGGGGGAGACACGGGCCCCACTCTGGCCCTTGGACATGAACCTAACAGACTCAACATTCACTATGATCGTTACAGAACCGGACTCTGAGGGAGAAAAGATGACAGAGGGGACATGGGCCCCACGCTGGCCACTAGACATTAGTCTGACGAATTCAACATTCACTATGATGGTGACAGAGCCTGACTCTGAGGGGGAGGAGACAGCAACCCCCATACAGCGAGAGGTTCCTACCTCCCCGAGTCAGGGGACTGACAAAATCGTCACATCCACCCCTAAGGCTACTTCTTCCCCACCAGCTGGAGCAGAACCGATGACAGACTCTCGCCCCACACGGGCACGGAGGGCCCCCGCGTACTTGGGGGATTACGAGTGTTATCAAATGGCTGTGGCACAGCAAAGGGACGCGGCACCCCGGTTTAGTATACAGCATTGGTTACCTTTCTGCGTGTGGGACCGACACACTACACCCCTCCCTAATCAGGATGCGCATGTATTTCCCTTACCCCCCAGTGCAGTGACGTGTGAGTAAATGAGAGACGTTGGCGGACATAGCGGTCTCGTGGGAGGGGGGGACATTTGACGTCGCCCCAAGTGTCGAACCAGCTCGCACAGCCTGCTATGCCACGCCAACGCCTTCTCCTGCCTTGTTTTGCGTGTGCGCCGATGTGCAGTGCGGCTAGGGCAGGGGGGGAGATTCGCACGCTAGGGAAAGTTGAATGTAAAATACATAAGAAACATTCTTATTTGTAAATTGTTTATATTATTATTTGAAGGGTCGTGTTTTCTTTATTATAAATAGTTTATTATATTGTATGAAATCTTATGTAGAATTAGTTCTTACGTGTTCACCGGGCGCCAAGGCCGTGGCTTCCGCCTGTGACCAATCAGCGTGTTCCGCGGGCTCGCGAGGAGGGGTGGGACGCGGGCGCTGGGTCGCGCGAGGCGGGGAGGTAGGCAGTCGGCAGCTGGACTCAGAAGGCGACAGACATGTCTACGAGAGCTCTCCGAGACGGTGAGAACAGGCGCGGTGTCTCGCTGCAGTTCATGCATTGCCGAGAGGAAGTGATTCCTCTGTCACAGTCGTGTGGTCATTTAGGTGTGTCATCGTGTCATTCAGTCGCGGCGTGCAGTCAGTCACTTCTCTCGCGTGCGTGTTTTCTCCGGCAGTTTACGAGTCGCGGAGTTCTTTTGCGGGCTGGATTTTCGCCTTCGTTTGCACGGTAATTTTCGGGTCTTGCTCCTCACGAACGGGACATCACGTATTTTCCCATACAGTAACAGTGCGCGGAACCGGGCTCCGCCCTACAGGATCGGTCACAGGCGGGAACGCGGCAGCCCCTTGTAAAGGGTTTGATTTTCCGTATATAGAGAACCTGGGAACCATCTTTGAGTGTATCAATTGCTATCCTGGTTACTAAGTCCCTTGGCCACGTGGCCCGAACCCCCTCTACCGAACACTGAGTAGCCAGCTAAATACTATCATTCAAGGACTAGTCGGCCAGGCGACGACAAATTGTTACAAAAGTGTTCTCGCCACGCACACACGAATTTTGAAGGTGACAGCATCACATGGCATATTTCTATCTGAATAATCACATAACATAATGAGGCGAATAAGTTATTTCTGATTTTAAATGAAGTAATCTAATATAAGTATATAAACACACGCATTATTAAACGAGATATGTAGCTAACCTAAACTAACCAAACATACAACCGATTTAAATATTTTTTCAGAACCATAACAAAGACTCCATTTTGGACAAATCATGGTTTCAAAGATCAAAAAACGCTCAAATCTCTACCGGAATTGTGATTCCGCCAGCTCACGAGGTGGCGGAGTATATCCGTTAGTTTGTGACGTAATTCCGATACAAAATTCCGCTAGCGAGTGTTCAAGAATAGGGTTTAGCAAATTTCTGGTGGATTGAAGTCATTCTGCTAGTGGAATTCTTCCAGCAGCGTCAAGAATAGGGCCCCAGGTGTGGCATATCCCTCCGCTGAACTACAACAAATGTAATGTATGTAATTTTTTCCACAGGATATTATAAGACATTATTTTCATTATTTACCGGTAATACTTTATTTTCTCCAAAATTATGTTTCACCATGCGATTTGTCCCGAACCTGGCCGGTTCAGTTTCCCGCGAAAATTACACATTTCCGTGGGAGGGTTGGCGCGGTAAGGGGGTCGCGCGCGGTGAGAACGGCATTATCCTTCCGGAGCTCATAGAGGCAGGCAGCCTCCACGCAACACGGAACCAGCAATTCTTATTTTCACTAATATGTAATTTCAATAGTTGTAATTTTTCGCAAACCTTTTTCTTTCAGTTCCGTGGTCGGCCTCAACTTACTGAGTGGTATTTAACTTAATTATTCAGTGCTCCAAGACGAGCGTTCGTTGTGCTACGTAAGTACTGTGTGTGACTAAGAGATGTTACTTCGGGGCTTCACGCGATAATCTAGCAAACCGGCTAACTAGTTTCAGCCCGCACGGGGCAGCCAGCAGGCAACACGTACATTCAGTGGCATAGCCAGGATTTGCGTATGGGGGGTGTTAAGAAGCATGCCCCCGTATTAAAGCGGGGGGTCCGGGTGTCATCCCCTGGGAAAATTTGGATTTTAAGGTGTAATATTGTGCTATTTTAGCAGTTTTCGGTTCTTAAATTTAAATATTGTAATGGTAAAATTTTTATTAATTTTAATATGAAATTTGTTTGAGTGATGAATAAGAAATTAATTAAAGCTTTTGCTAAGGGGGGGGGGGGTTGAACCCCTAAACCCCCCCCCTGGCTAAGCCCCTGCGTACATTCAAACATACTAATGAGTCATTTCTGGGACAGTCGTAAGATTCAGGTAGCATCGCCGTGTAGTTACAGGCCTACGTGTTTTTAGCCCAGTGTATTACGTAATTTGTAGTTGTGCAGTGTAATTTTTAATCAGGATTATAGTATGTCTGGTTAGGGTTTGTTTTGTAATCACCGCATCGTGTCCAAGTGTATGACCTGCCGTCGTCCGGGGTCTCGAGCTCGAGTCCCGGTGCGGCTCCTAGCGGGAATGGCTGTTGTCGATGTAGTGTTTCCGGGTGGGCACCAGACTAGCTCTGTTTCTAGTCGATAGGTGGGTCGTGGGTTCGGTTGCCCCTGCGTGGCCCACTAGGACCGTCGGCGGTGTTGCGTGGGATATGAGGGATTCCCTACTTGGTGGTGGTTGTGAGTTGTATGGTTAATTGATTAGGTGCTGAATTAATGCAGCAAATGATGTGCGTCGTTTATTCATGCGACTGTGGGCTTGGTGTAATACCGTAGATTACACACCACGTCGTACAGAGGGTGACGTCACACAATACAGAAGTTACACAATTACACAAAGTTATTCTGAAAAGTTTCGTAATGAAGGTGTGGCACAAGTTTACTAAAATGTTACGTGGTGGCGCGTTGCACAAGTTTACTCAAGAATGTTCCAGGTTCAAGGCATCGCACAAAATTACTAAAATGTTACGTATTAGCGTGGCACTAGGTGGTTCTGAGCATGGTTACACAAAAGGGGGGTGAGGACGATTGGAGGCGGCCAATCCCGTATATCTATGTCTTGAGGCGGTGTTCGCGTCCACTGTAATGGAGCGCAGACCGCAGCTAAATTCGTCCAAGTTCCCTTACGGGGTGTTGTCAGCGCCGGGGCGACTGGCTTTAATTCAAGTTCTGTGATTCGGGAGGCGGCCCGTGCCGTATACTGAAAACTACCCCGCGGACCAAGTGTGGTGCAGGGGGTTTTAAAATTTACGCGGCCGGATTAAGTCCTGGACCGAAAATGTGGACCGGGTGCGCACGGAGAGATTAATAAAAAGAGGTTTCGAGGAAATGACCATAATTACCAGAAGTGAGTTCAATGCAGACAATGGATGATGTCTCTCCGTGGGACGTGTGTCCGCCCCGGTCCGCGAGTCACGCTGTACTGCCGTTGTCATGGCGTCCAGCCGAGGCTCGGTGTCCCTCGCGCCAGGGTTGACCTCATTACGTTATTTTCCAATTTAACAAGTTAACAAGAGATTTTAAGGGCGCTAAATTCTTACATTAATTATTAAGGCTAAATTAACATTACTCATCCCTTCTACAATTTAGAGTTAGTATGTTTACGAATTATGTTTTTTAAACTATACGTCACACCAGAGATTGTTCGTCTCTTGCCGGACTGCTCCGGTGGGGGGTAATAACGAAACACAAGGGTTAATAATTATGTCACATGAAATACTTAACTAATCTAGGCAGAAGGCCGCCAGGGGAACACTCACACGTATCGACACATTTTCACACGTGAGTGCCCGGGCACTCCTACGTCGCACTTTCATTAAGCGATCGTTTAACTTATACGTAATGTTGTTTATATTCCGTGTGTGTTTTATCAAAGTGGTCGACTGTAATAAATGTCGGTCTGTTTATTATGGGGCCGGGTTCTACCTTGTCTGCTGGTGGCTCGCCTGACTCGGGTGGGCCATGGCTAGGGGTGTGTTTCGTTAGTGGGAACGTATACTGGCGGTTGCAGGTCGGGCTTTGGGGTGGCCTTCGGTCGGCCGACGTCAGACCTTAACGGGGAATAAAATCGTGAGCCGCCACTGAGAAAGTGGTCGCGCGTGTGACAATTCAATTCGGGACAACCGTTACGGCCAGGATGGGCAGCACTATGTATAGGGCTGTGCCGTAATATATTAATCAGACATCAGTTGGTCTTTTATTGTTATTTTCAGGCGTCCCGAGTGGCCTAAACAGTTCGGGGGGCTCTACTGTGTCGAAGCACTACCTCTAGCCACAAGGCCGAACCTACCCTGAGATTTCGAACAATACTAAAATCACGTAACTTTTAATAGAGGTAGCGGGGATGGCGTCAATAGTAATTGAGTTGCCAGTTGGAAGTGCCATCTCCCATGATATTTTTCTTAAGGATCTAGCTACCTCCCTTTCTCTTCGGGCTTCCACATTAATGCCCCAGATCCTCCTCTTTGCTACTTACTGTCTTGGCCGCCATCTCGTGGCCTCTCAGCGTACTAGTTGATTTCTTAGTTACTCGTTTCATCCACACCTGAGTGCCACCTCGTGGGTGGTAGGCTTCCATTATGATCATCCTTCCCCCTTTTTCTACATTGCTCATCCGTGCAAAGAAATTATCCCCTCCAGGGACTTTATCTGGTCTCCTTCCGCCAGGTCGTCGGGTCGGGTTTTAACTATACCTTAAAGTTGTAAGGATTGATGCTTCCTGCCTTCAAGCAAGGCAGCCAAGCCAGAGTCCGTCTGTCTGCGCGCCGAGTTTCATCCTCCACGAATCGCGCGCATGAATTTGACCAGTACAGCTGTGGATTCAAAGTGCCCAATTATTTAAGGGAATGTAATCCCGGCACAAAGGGGGTCTCGCCCGCTTTTGTATTAAATATTTTACTTAAATTCTTCAAAACATGTAGAAAAGAATATAAAAGTTGTGCTTTCTATACTACTTTGTTTCCTACACGAAACTGCTTTTCTGATCTCCATCACCAATAAATTAATAATAAAAAAATTATATTATTTTCTCATCCAGAATTTTACAATTTAGTTATATAAATTCAAAAAAAAAAAATATATATTGTCCGTTTCTTCAGAAGTTTTGTAAAGTATCCACAGTGGGCATAATAATCTTACTTTAATATCGTATTCATATGAATACTCACTACAACTTACAAACAAAAAAAGCACACATTTTTCACTTTTGAGGTGAATAATATCTGTAGAGATAAAAACTAATATGAAATGCACAGAAGAAATGTATTATTAACTATTTGTAGGTTCTAATTAGAGTTGAATTAGAAAGATAACAAATTTATCATTTATATAATTTGTAATTAAAAGATAAAGTTTACAGAAACGCCTTAGTAAAATTTAGCATAAAATCAATACCGAGGGATTAACTTCACCATTCAAATTCAAATAATTCCCGTGGATGTAGTAACTAAAAGAGTAGTAGACAGTAACATATATTTTTAAAAATATTTTCGCACATAACTGATACTGCATTAAATTTTGGAACACGCTCTAAGTAAATGGTGACGTTCACGATGGTAATAGGTTAACATAACCTGTATTTTGTTTTATTTATGAAGTATGTTAAATAATTTTAATTTGATAGCTATTTCAAATGAATATTGATATTTTTAATATTTATTCTTTTTGTTAGGTAATGATTTTATAGTTTTTTTTTCTAGAGATAAGTTATTTGCGTGACAGATTGGTTTTTGTTGTTAAATTTTGGTTTGCAGTGACATTTATCATTGACGTGTATAGGTACAGTATTTGCTACTTGTTGGACTATTAAGTGTGTATATTTTATTTGTTGGACATTCGTATGTGTACCTAGACTATTGTAGAAGTTAGGCTTATTATAATATTTTTTTGGGGGTAAAATTGTGTGTCGTTTACCCGTGGAAAAAAAGTGGTTTAGGGGGGGGGGGGGGCGGGGTTACGTAGGTTATTTATAAGGGAAACGACATTCTTGAAAATTATTAAAAAAAAAAAAAAATAGTTTGAGTAATGGTGTAAATACTTAAAGTTTGTGATATTGTGAGAATGGCCGGTTAGGTTAGCTACATTAAAACTATTTAAAAATATTGTGGACTGCTGTTTAGGTTAGGTCAGCTAAATTTAAAAAAAGTTTCAAATAGTGGATGGTTCGTTAGTTTAGTATAGGGTCATTCCATGCCGGATCATCCAACCAAGATACAGATTGTCTACCCCATCATTTCAGATTCGGATGAAATTTGGTACAAGGTATCTTCAGACACGTATAAGAACCTGTATTTTTCATTTTTGTAATATTGGCTCTAGTTTGAAATTTAAAGCCCTTCAAAGTTTCACTCTGTTTGGTGGAATTATTTTAATCCGCAACCAAAGTTGTGTGACACATCTTGCTTCAACGTACATTGATAATAACAGTTATTAATGTAGAATCGAGAAATTCACCATACTTATTCAGAATTTTACTTAGATTTCAAATATCACACGTAAAATGTAATTAAATGCCCAGAAGTATGTGCATCTTATGTTAGGAGAGGAAAAAACGAATTACCAAAAATTGTTAACTTTTTTCCATTAATGTTTACAATCTGGGGCTTGTAACCATTAGAAAAAGCATTAAATTTGCTACAAAATGGTCAAATAAAATTTGTGGATATTTATTTACCTTCTCACTTACACCCCACCTAAAGAAATGTTTTGGTGGATAGAATTTTTGTTAACTGTACATACCTACAGTACCTACATAAGTTTACATAAATAAAATAAAATAAAATTACAGAGTTACAGTAGTAAAGTTAAGTCTGCAAGCTATGTTCTTGAAGATTGTATTTTTTAGAATACTGATGTCACTTGATGTTGTACCTACCTGAAGTAGGCTTACTTTAAGTTCTTTATCAATGTAATCTATGAAGAAGCTGATTCCATTTTGACCATTTTGATGTAATTTTTCTCTTACTCCTGGATGTCAGTTTATAATACACCCTTCCAACCTGAGTCTATGTTCCAGAACATCAACAGTGCAGAGAATATTGACTAATGGCACCCAGCATGAATCTTCCTGGCCATAATTACGATGTTCTGGACAGTAAGGATGCATAAACTTAATCTTTGCATCTTCATCTTCTTTTTCAAGCATTAACCCAATATAACACTTTTGTCATCATACACTGAACACACATATGAATTGTTTTTAATTTTGAGGCTCTCTGTTTTTCCAGTCAAAGAGTACTCTAACGAAATATTCTCTACATAGCTAATTCGCTTAGCTGCTATTATAGTTTCAGTTAGTGAGATGAAATAGTGCAAGGACCTTGATCCAGGCACAGTTGTGAACTCTGAGAAACACTTGTGAAACTTTACTTCCACTGCGTGAACGTCGTCTTCTTTGATCAGCTGAAACTTAATTTTAGTAAAGTATTCATTACATAGTTGAAACATCTGCTCAGTTGTCACAATTTTATCTTCATGCGGTCTTTGCAAGCTCACTCTGGATACTGTCCTTTTAACACAGCCTCCAACACCATCACAAGCTGTTTTACTATGACTGGTTGCATGGAAGACCCAAGAAGCTTTTAAATCATAATCTTCCAAGTGATAGCAGAGGTTGATAAAACTTTTAAAATTCTCGTATTGTGATATACTCCACTTGATTAATGTTTAAGAATTCTTCATGAATTAGTAAGCTCATTCTTCGTTGAATCTCATGTGCAAAGAGAACATCATGGACAAATTTATTATATGTTTCTCATCCTTTCTGAAGTACAGAAAGCGTTAGGTTGGCCCGGAATGATGCGACTTTTCACAGCCGCTGTCGTCGGTTCTGGAAAGACGATCCACTATTACTTAAGCATAACGCCGGCCTCTGTGTCAGTTCCGAGCAAGTTCCGAGAGTTTCACGAGGAAAGGGAAGTGCGATAGCGGTGAAGAGGGTGAGAGAGAAACCCTCCTTCCCCCCACCCCTGAGAGTGGCATGACGAGGAGCGACTGGACCGTGAGAGTGCGACTGAGTGGCGCGAGACTGTGTGTGTGGACAGGCGCGAGGTGAGGGGCGAACCACTGTCGAGCCTAGCTCCAGTGAGGAGTGAGAACTGCGGAACTTGACAGATACTTAGTGACTTGCGAGTAAATATTTTTAAGTACAATTACTTAGATGTAAATCTTAGTAATCAATAAAACTGTAATAAAACTTACTTGGGCTATCCCTTGCGAACCCAGTTCTCACCACTTAGGTCGTAACAATTTTGTTGTAAAAAATTGATGAAAACTTACTCAGTTTTCTCCTCTTTTTGACTTGGTCACTTCCGACAGTGTACTGATGATAAATCATTGTAAAAAGCTGTACACTTAAAATCATATAAAAAAATACTGTCTTTTTTATTAATTTTCGAAGCATGCACTGGTTAGTTAGCTAAGGTACTTGCAGCTAGAACTAGCTGAATACAGGTCATGTGCCACTTGAAGAGCACTCACTTCCTGCACTCTGTGACTCACTCACGAACAGAGACCTCGGCTATGCTCTCTTGTAAAAGCCATCTTGCTCTAATTCAACACGGGCTAACGAGTGTTAAAACTTATTTTAGGTCTTAAAAAGGCTGTGTCGGAATTTGCCCGAGGTATATATACCTAAGCGCACTTGTCCTCGAAAGAGACATCGTGAGGGCTGTCCTAAATGGAAGTGGAGTATGCAGGTACCTGCACAAGTAGAGGGATCTGTGTACTCATCAGTTACTTCCAGGTAAACAAATATAATTCTAATCCAAATAAAATTATAAGATAAACCAGAAAAAATTAATGAAGAAAATACATGTTCATGTAATAAACCATATCCTCCCAACACTGAAGTATCTGAATAATCATTTTCACTTGATATTTTACTTAAATATTAACTAAAAAGTTTTTTGTATAGGTTTTTTTTTTAAGAAGTTTCAACAAATACATGCACATGAAGGTACAGATTGTAACTTACGAAACAAAGGTAGAAACTTGAGTAGATACCGTCAATAAGTGTATTTGTAATCGAGTGTAAAAAATTTACAATTTTCAGGTAAATATTTTGCTGGTATGGCAAGCTGTTTGACTAGCTAATACCATTCCAGATGGCTCTGGTAAAGTGGGCAGATTGCTAGTACTGTTTACTGGGATTTGAACACAGTCAGAGATACGTATTTTCTTGCCTAACCGTTGCTATAAAATTATAATGCAGAATAAATACAAAAAAAAAAAAAATTAAAACGGTCAGTAACACATTTTACTATCAAATTCTAACCTGTACATTATTTTCATTATCACGTAACAGATTGTTTCCATTTGAAGAGCCAAGATTGCTGCCGAAAAGTGGGACAGAGTGCAGAGAGTAGACATTTTTATTCTCATTGAGACCGGCCAGCGAGACTGCCCACTCTCTCATGTGCAGAGAGGGCAAGATGAGCGAGTCAAAATGTGAATTTAGTAAATAAATAGTTATATTAGAGAATTTAAGTATACCATTTTGATTTAACTTTGTTCATGGTTTCATTACATAAAAAACCAAATGTAGTTTACTGGACTTGTCATGATTTTTATGGATCTTTTGAAAGGGAAAATTTGAAGTAAACTTCGGTGCAACTGTAATAGTGAATGTTTGGACGGTCTCTGGGTAAAAGGTAACAAGTCAAGAATTCACTTTTTGCAGGAGAAACAAAAAACTCTTAGATAAAAATTGAATATAAATACTTAAATTTTTCTTGCATTTTTCTTTTATTTACCAACATATTTACCAACATAGTTGCCAATGATTAAAAATGCATTACATATTCTAAGTATACTTAAGAGTTTATTGCTGGAATAAACTAAAAATCACCAAAATGTGACTTGTTACCTGTTACCCGGAGACCGTCCGTTTGAACTCGTAAGACTTACAAGATAATTAAAATTTAATAATTTAAATACCATGTATAAAAAAATTGTTTTCACAGTCCTCAACACTTTCTAAAGTTACATAATTGGACAATAACTTAAAATATATCCTCTTTAAAATCAGTTTTCTTCACAAATTTCTAAATATAGAATGAATGCATGCTACATGTGGTAACAAGGCCTCACCGTGGATTGACATAGCTTACTGTCTGAATGCGACCAGCAAAATCTACGCTAGTAGAATCACAGTGGACTATGCTACTTACGTGCAGTGGTTAGAGCACTCTGTTCCGGTGCTTACCTCCCACCTACCTACAGGACCTGAATACAGCCATTTGTTTAACATCTCACCCGATACTCTTAACTTACACTTCCAGGAGAGAATTAAGTCTTGTGGAGATCATTTAAATAAGCTTCATCCTAAATATTTTAAAACACAATTTATTTTTTCAGTTGTTACGTGTTAGTGTCTGCAATTTATTTTCTGATAGTACCTCACAAATTATTTAATGATTTAGAATAACCACTACATAGTTTTTGAAAATAATGCTATTTTGCACATTTTGTAAAACAGGGTTCACTTTATATTTTCACTGTATTTATTGGTGTAATGTAGAATTAAATGTTGAAAAAATTTCACTGGCTTAAGATTCACACAATAACAAATCTAGTTTGCTCATTTTCCAGGGTTCAAAATAAAATCAGGTTTTACAAAAAAGTTTTTCTTTAAAGCAGGTTTTTTTATTACATTAATTAATTATTTTGGTTCTCAGCATGTTCAAAGGAAAGCCATGCAACATCACGTTTTCTGCCACTCATATTGAACCAGAAAAGTTATGTCATCAAAGAACTCAAGTCCAGCGAATCTGCACATCTGCACTGGCACTTAACCACAGAAAGGGTATCTCCCCACGGGCGGAGGGTTCTTCATAGAGTGGGTGTTTCCCACAGAATGGAGATTTTTTAAAAATAATAAATTTATTTATTTCCTCTTTTTTTTTTGTTACATTTTTCACTTCAGTTTACCAATCTAATTTTAGAAGAGTATTTAGCTGAGTTTAATTTACAACTTATTTAGATAATTTAAATGATAAGATCCAAATTTGTAGGCCTCTATAATTATTATTTCCCGTAAATCACAAGAAACATTCATGAACAAACTATTGTTTTTATTAGAGTGGAATTAAGCCTTTCATTCAAATTTATTTAGATATTCTAATTAAAAATACTTAAATAAAAAGTTTAAAAAAATACCACGTGATATAAACAGTGGTTTAAACAATTGTCGTTTAAATCAACCAACCCTGACAAGTATTTCATGTTATATGTTTTCTATAGTTTTACACCAGTTGATCAAATACTATTTTTGTAATGTTATTTGTTTAGTTCAACATTAAAATTTTTTTTAGGGAATTATTAAATTCTTGTGGACGTAAGGGTAGTGATGCTACTCTGTAGTGTTAGTTACTTTCACAGTTGTCCTTTCCATCCACTTTGGCTTGTTTGGCTCGGCTGTTGGAGGCAGTTGGTCTCTCTGCTCCGAATGTAGAGCTCCAGTGTTGTGGCGGGCCGGCAATGACTTCTGAGCCATGCCGAGACTTCAGTCTCATGCTTGCTCGGCTAGCGAGGATGTGTAGCCCGTGACTTGACTTGTCGTAACCTTGCATCTGCTCGCTCTAAGTGTGTGCTTTCCGCTCAAACACATGCCGGTGCAGTACTAGTATCCCCCTGTCCATTAGAGATAATTTCCCGTAAAATGTAAAATGTAGGTTGTTAACCTTATTTGTGTTCTTACTATTCATTTTTACTAATCAGACGTTAAAAGTGAGAATGGAAACTCACGAAACAAAAAAAAATATCAACGAAACATCACGAAACACAATTTTGAAAATCTCTTGTGATAGGTTTTATTTAATATAAGATGGTGACCTGTAAAACTTCTGACAAAATACTTTCACTTAAATTAATAGTAAATATCACAGTGAAACTGAATTAGATTACTATCAATTTGCAAAGATGACTAAATGTTTTGTTTCAATGTTTGCTTCTATGCATGATTGCAATAAATGGCTCAATTAATGGTTCAGTATTCTCAGGTGCGTGGGAACTGAATGCTGCTTCCACTGTTGTGCTTCAAGGAAGTTTGTGTTGTTATGTGTCATTATTTCAATAAATTTAAATTGAATTTACATTTATTAAAGTTCAGACAGCAACCATCATAGTATCAATTCGAAATCAGTCAGCTGTATGTTTTCAGCATGTAAATATGTCTGAAATCTCATTATGAAATTCCCTGCATTAGCAACATTGGGATTTTTGATAATTACTTTTAAAAAATTATGTAACTGTAAGATGTTAAGAAATACATGGCATGAAAAAAAAAAACCAGGAAAAATTGGACACTTGTGTGATAAACAATTTTAACTGTTATCTCATTCCGCCGGCAATAACTGCTGATGTAGGTACCTCAAAGTACAATGCTGTTTTGAGGTTGCAGATAACACCATTATGATATGATAAGAATGATGGAATGCTTACATTAGCACACAAGTCTAAAGTTTGAAGCATTTTTTCACTGGCTGGGATGCACAGACTTTACATCATGAACAGACTGTTTTGTCAAAATTTGTGATGCTTACATGAAAGCAACACTTGTGAGTTTTGTTAAAGACTTAAAAAGTGACATTTTACAATATGAAACGTGCTAATATCACAGTTAAATTTTCACAGACAGCGGACTGGTGAGTTGTATTTTGTTTGTTTTTAAGTAAACGTTTATTGTTTTTTTCAGGTGTAACGCGGAGGCGACCAGTAACAGTGAAGTGTGGACACAAGTCGTTTGCCTAGACACGCGTCTCTGATCGCCATGTTGAAGCATGCAGCCGTGCTTTTGAGCATTTGCTTAGCTCTGGGGACGCTCGTGATCTGTGAGAAGGAGCCCGTTGAAAATGTGAAGACAGAAGGTTCCCCTTCGTTGGTGAGTCGCTTCTTAAATAACATATTCATACATCCATTTTAACATTGTTTTCTCTAGATGTGGAACCAGGATTCAAAATATATATTAAGTCTAAAGTCTATTCATTCTGAACCCTGAGATGTCTCCTCCTTAAAAACCAAACAATGAAACTGCGTTTTGCCATTCATGAACTTAATTTAACTTGTGCAAATAGAGGCTTGTCTATAAAATGAAATGCACTGTGTTCTCAAACTTGAAAGAGTACTTCAGAATCACGAACTTAACACTTCTCTCTTGCAGTCTTTCATTCCAGTTTATCTGCCGGTGTACCAACTGTTTACTTCATTCAAACAATTCTGTGTGTACATTTAAAGAGTACAATTCATCTCACACCATTTAGTAGATGTTTATTTTTTCTGTAATTTCTGTCTGTTTTTTCTACATAGTCCATTGTGTTATGCATTTGCCCTTGTCCGCTGCTGTCCTGTGATTAACACGCAATGTAAACACCGTGAATGCTAAACAACATTAAAAGCGAGTGTCTGCCGTTACAAGTGTGCGTCGTGTGCTTGTAGCGCGGACACATACTGGACAAGGAGGATGTGTCCACCACGGGAGAGCGGGAGAAGGTCGCAGCCAACATGGGCTTCATCCACGCCTTTGTCGCGTCTCTGACGGTGATCATCGTCTCGGAGATAGGAGACAAGACGTTCTTCATCGCCAGCATCATGGCCATGCGACATCCGCGCCTCACCGTCTTCGCGGGAGCGATATCCGCTCTGGCGTTCATGACAGTTTTATCAGGTGTGCATCTCCAGACACCGAGGAGTCGCTCGTAACCAACACACGTTTCATTGGTTGCGCATTCTTTGATGAGAGAGTGAATTGTTTGCTTCAGTATAGCTGCACATTAGCTCACTCTTCAATGTGGGCAGTCTCTGTTGCACGGGACAGGCTTCAGAGAGAGAGAGAGAGAGCTAATTTAATGTAATTTTTTTAATATGTAAGTGTGAAAATGTGTCCATGTGTGTTTTTGACTTGTTATACCCCTCGCTGCTACTTCCCTACCCTCCGTCACATCTGATACGTCACATCTGATATATGAAGAGAAAAACCAAGCAACTGTTTTAACCTGCTTTGTAGAAAATTTAGCAGAGAATTTCCATTCATATACACAACACTGTTTCACTTAGAAATAAGTGCTACCGTGGAACTCAGGACTTAGTTCCAAATGCCGAAGTACTAATAAGAAACTTCATTCAAAAAATCTTCATTGGGATGTCCTAATACAAGTAACAGAGATTTTAAGAGTATCATTTATCTGTACGTTACAAATGCTATAATAAAGTACCATATAATAAAGTATCATATCACATCATCTTTAAAATGTATTCGTATTTACCATACTATGTTGACAGAAATTTTTGTTCATTACAACCGAACAATAAAAATGACTCAACAACCACCATTCATTTCTGCCACTGTAGTTCCTGCAAACCAAAAAAAAAATAGTATTCTGACATTTGCATTTTAACTTTCATTAAATTACAGAGTTTATTTCCAAAATATGGAACAGACTCTTGGCGTACATATTGACAAATTGAAGCTTGCGACTTACGCTCATCGCAAACCTGTCAGATTTCAGATCACTTTTTTTTACAATGTGACCATCGGAAACGCAAGTCAGAATGCAAAAATGTTGGAAGTTGAACAATACTTGCATTGTTTTGTTATTGCGCCTTGTGTAGTTTATAAACTAGGCCTGAAAGTATTCAAGTGGGCAACATTGTGCAGTAACTGGACTCCTGCTCTCAAAGCTGTGCTATGCCTGTTATGTGAATATGTGGTTTTTGGTAGCTCCACCTTTTTAAGAACTAGACAATAGAAGTTGAGTTGTGTGCATTATACAGTCAAGGGTAGTTTTGGGTTTCACATCTATGTGGGTCTTGTCTTTTTATGATGTTCTGGTGGGGAATTCGGTCATTAAATACAGCAATATTCAGTCTGCTGTCAGTAGGCGGAAGGGTATTTTCACACACGTGGACACGATAGCTTCAGACTTGGTTGTGTTCACGTTATTGTACCGTTTAGTGCACAATTGCTTCAGTTCCGTCACCACTGTTTGGAGTCGGTCAGCGACTGATTGGAGGGCATACGACGTAGTGTCGTCTGTGTAGCATCGTAACTGTACTAGTGGTGTGTTGGTTTCTGCATGTCGCTAACACACATATTGAATAATACAGGACCGTGAATACTACCTTGTGACACCCTTGTTTTAATTGGTGTATTGTTTGATTCAGCTCCTGTCGTGAGTTAGGAACGACCTGTTTGTCAAAACGTGTTTATTACATTACATAGCGGTCCAGAAAAGCTAGTGTGTTACATTTCGTATGTATTAAGCCCGCATGGAAAACTCTGTCAAATGCATTTTCAACGTCCAGTTAGAGTGCATGGCTCTGTGTAACTGGTGGTGGTTGGTGGTGGGAAGGGGGTGCTTGTTTCTGGTTTTTATTTATACAGTAGAACCCTGTTACAGAGTGTTCTAAGGGAAAAAGAAAAAAATATATATATCCAGAAACTTAATTTTCTGGACTTCTCGGTATAAATGCCAGTTCTATAATATTTACTTAGGAGAAAATCCATTAAGAATTTAAACATTATTATTATTATTATTGTTCGTTATTTACTATTATAATATTTTTGAAACCATTGAGACACTTACTTTTAACTTCAAATAGCTATAGTGGAATAAAAAGTCATAGTAAATTAAGTGGTGCTTAACGATGTTTGCTACTGTTGGAGCATAACTACCAGCATATACACTTTTAACTAAAGTGGACTCTTACACATATCCATGAATAATATTATGTTTTGATTCTAATCAGTATGTCACTACTTATTTTGGTAATTATAATGCGAAAGTAATGAATAATTATACTTTTCTGAAAATAATTGTATAGTGTTACAGAGTAAATATTATACATAACATGAAATGTTAAAAACAAGATATTTATGCCTTCCTCTTATGAATAAAAATGCTAGGATTGTAAAATAATAGTTACAAGCTAGAAAATGTTAAAAGTAGAAACCTTTTATCAGGGTGTTACTGAATTCAGATCTGAAAATGAAGTCATGATAATTTATTTTAGTATCATTTAACTAGGTTTTAATCGATCAAGTTAATACGTATTAAAAGTTAAGTTTATATTCCTCATGTATATATGTACATATCCTTAATGTAACTTACCTTGTGTACCGGGGCAATGCCAATATCCAAAGTTCTGCGTCAATTTCCTTAGTAGATAAGTAAATAGTAGTAATTATATAGTACTTATTTTTAGTCCAAACGTGTACATTCTGTTAATGGTTTAGCATGCACTAATTTATAACAGATGTGTGTATGCTAAAAAATATTTTTTTTTATAAATCTGTACAAACTAAACGTAAAAGAAAAATTCTGAAACTTATCTCTTTAAAGGCATTTGCATATTTTTCTATTCGTTACAAATGTAAATTCCAGTTATCAATGTGTCACTTTGATTTTAGTGCGCTTGCTGGATGTGTGAACCGTAAATATTACAATGATTCTCATACAAATTACACGTTACGTAGCCTTATGGAACCTAACCATAGCCAGAGGCTAAACAAAATAAATAATATTAAAATTGAAATTGGAAATGTAAAAAAAATTCTGAAACTTGCTATCTCTTAAAGGCATGTACATATTGTTCTGTTCGTTACAAATCGCAGCCTGAGTATTGGAGTGTTCTATGTCGACTTTTTAGGTTTTTTATGCTATGGACATGAAATTAATATATTAGTATTCATTTTTACTATATCCACACACGTCTACGCACATAAAAATGTTTGTTCTTAATTCAAGACCAATATTATTTTGTTCTATGTCATGATATTCATAGTTGTTTGAACTTTCAAATGCTTATATCTCAGTTCCGACTTCAATGGACATAGAACACTCCAATTCTCAGGCGACGAAATGTATATTTCAGTTATCAACGTGTCACTTTGATTTTCGTGTGCTTGTAAATATTGCAATGATGACACGTTGCATGGCCCTGTGGAGCCTGACCGCAGACAGAGGCTCGACGCTGGTGGTTGTGAGGTGGCGAGTGGCAAGTGGCGAGTGTGGTGTGCAAGCGGGAAGGGCGTTGTGCAGTGGCGTTCGGCTGGCTGGCGACGATGGTGCCCCGGGCGCTCACCTACTACGTCTCCACGGCGCTGTTCGCCATCTTCGGCCTGAAGATGCTGAAGGACGGCTGCTCCATGTCGGCCAGCGAGGGCCAGGAGGAGTTCGAGGAGGTGCAGCAGGACCTCAGGAAGCGCGAGGAGGAGGTGAGCTGTCCCCGCCCGAGCTGAGCTGCTGCCCCTTGGAAGGGCGGCCCTTCGGGATTATTCTGACAGTGGTTAGTTACACCTATAGGCTGTGCAGAAAGGGATTTTTTTTGTACCTGAACTGTTCAAAGGAGAACCAAAGATCTGCTTTAAGGGGTAGTAAAATGGAATGGGGATAGTTAATCTTAAACTTCATGTAGCCAGGAATGTCAAGTTGGTCCGTACGTGCTTTTGAATCTCATTTTTTACTGGAATTTCTGCTTTTTATATATCTAATATGCAGTGAGTTCGGAACAGTTTTTTGCACGATTTACAGCATTTTGTACATTACAAAAGAATATTTAACTTCTCTGCAATTCAGTAGCAACACCATACAACGGTCAGAAAAATCCTGAAGCGCTGCCCATCCAAGGGGCAACAATTCAGACAACCTTTCAAAAACACTACTGTCAGAAAAATTCCTGAAGGGCTGCCCTTCCAAGGGGCAGCATTTCAGTCGCCCCTTCTGTGTTACAATTTTCTAGACAGTTATTTATTAAAGATTATCTAATACTGGTGGAAAGTCTTGCACATTTTCACAATCACAATCACTTACTTGACCTTTCGCAGCTGAAAAATAATTTTTATTGAATATTTGGTGAGATAATTCGTGACCAGGATGAATTGCGATCAACCTGAAATAACACTGAAAGCATGTCGATGCACCATATAACACATACAATCCAGGGGGTAGAAATGGGGAAAATTATTTGATAAACCAGAAAATCGCTGTAAATCCCATAATATGGAAAATATCAAATCTGTTTTTACAACTTGTAGGAGTAATACCAAAATCTTTTGTCTTAGTCAATTTTTGTTACGACCAAGGCTTCGAAAAACATGAGATGGAGGACAAAAAAAAATCATAACTCCCATTGTTGGCACATGTTTATTTATATCGAAAACTTTTTATAAAATAATTTTTTATTAGACGACCCATTGTTGCAAGGGGTGGAAATAACAAGGGTAGAAATACCAAATTTCATTACTTTATCTAAAACTTTATCTAAAACATTTGACCGGAACAATATTTGATGATAGTGTGTGAAATTAAAATTTTTTTTAAAACTTTCTTAGTATGAAATTTGTCAGATTTTGTTAATAACTATCTTAATTTGACCTTAAACCTTTGTCCAAAAATAATTTATACGACCATGTGTTAGTGCAAGGGATGAAAAATAGTGTTTGAAGATCAAAATAATATGAATTTCGTCAAGATATTCAATGCTGAATGCATTAAGTTACAAACATTCAAAATATTTTTGCTGTACGGTATATGAGAAAATGTTAAATAGATCTTTTTTTGAATATTGGCGAACATATAGGATGTTCTGTAGGTTACATAAAGTTATTAAAATGTCCCAGGAGTTTATACGTTTATTGTATTTCCAAAATATTTCCTGAAGAAGTAGGTACTTCGAAATCTACCTACACCTATAGGCTGTGCCGAAAGGGATTTTTTTGTACCTGAACTGTTCAAAGGAGAACCAAGATCTGCTTTAAGGGGTATTAAAATGGAATGGGGATAGTTATTCTTAAACTTCATGTAGCCAGGAATGTTAAGTTGGTCCTTACGTGCTTCAAAACTTTTTGAATCTCATTTCTTTCTTGAATTTCTGCTTTTTATATATCTAATATGCAGTGAGTTCTGAACAGTTTTTTGCACAATTTACAGCATTTTGTACATTACCAAAGAATACTTGACTTCTCTGCAATTCAGTAGCAACACCATACAAGTTTGAAATGTGTGACTGTACACACTTTGTCAGTATGTATAGTATCTTTTGTGGTGTGTTTGTCATCAACATTATCTCAACGCTATGAATGGTTTTAACTACAAAAGTTCATCCTGCTCATGTGTGTGTGTTTTTGGTTTTTTTGACAGTTTGACAAAGAAGCGAGTGCGTCCATAGTGCAGGATCCGGAATCCGGGGTGATCCGCAAGCTCTCGAAACAGACTGTAATGGTGCTGTTTTCCAGGATATTTGTCCAGTCGTTCACTCTTACTTTCCTGGCAGAGTGGGGTGACCGGTCGCAGCTAGCTACCATCATCTTGGCAGCCAAAGAGGTAAAGATGCCCACCTTCTGTTGTTTGTGTTGAACCACTCATGCTCCTAAAATTAATTGACTTTACTCCATCATAACACATCTAAATCATACAAACTTATTTAATCATGGCGTCGAAAACTCAAACTACAAATAATTCAAGAAAAGAGTACCGCCATGACACTTCTAATCTTTTTTCACCAACATGAATACTTTTCGTATAATCATCACGCTCTGCATTATTTTAAGATATTGTATGTTAAATTTTGTGTCCGAGTTTGTATTATAAGTGCATTTGCAACATGAGAACACATGAATCTGCACGTTACCAGAGTTAGATGTACACATCACTGGGGAGTGCTGAAACACTCGCTCACATCTTTGTTGTAATAACTTGTCCATTTACGAAATACTACCTCCTAGTTGCATGCTCGTGAAGGAAAAGTTACATGAGAGCAGTGTACTTTAATTTAATTTATAATATATGAGAATACAATGATGTAATGTTTTAGGAAAATAATATATAATAAAATGTAATTAATTATTTTAAGCTGCTTAACTATAAAATTTACAAATTCACCATTTTTTTAATTATAATGGTTAAAGAGTTAGTTTGGCTTGTTCTGACCAAGGTTGCTGTTTCCATATTCGTTGAAGGTTATCTTGGAGCAGTTTCGTAGTATCCACAGTGACTCCGGGACTTGTCTTGCTCTGCACAGCTGTGTCGGGAAGTACGAAGTAGGGAAGCAACGCCTCGGACGGGTACGATGGCCAGTCGCTCCATGTGTGTGTTGTGCTCGTGACATGATCTTGAGGGCGTGGCTTGCAGGACGTGGTGGGGGTGACCATGGGCGGCTTCGTGGGCCACTCGCTGTGCACGGGGCTGGCCGTGCTCGGCGGGCGGATGGTCGCGCAGAGGATATCCGTCAAGTCAGGTGCGTGCCCGGCTGGCCTCGCCGTCTGCCAAGCTACACAAATGGAAATTGTAAGTGTTGGTTCGAGATGTTGAATGCCGGCGTGTGGTTGCCGTGCAGTCACGATCCTGGGAGGCGTGGTGTTCCTGCTGTTCGCCGTGACCGCGCTGTTCTTCGACCCGAGCGAGCAGTGACGGGGCGAGGCGTGTCGCAGGAGGGCGGGGGTGGCTCGGGACGCCGACGGGACGCCGTCACGACGAGTTCAGACGGAACGGTCTCGCGTCCTCGGGAGACCTCGCGATTGCGGACGGTGCCCGGAGCAGGTAAGCGAGACGTCTGCAAAGACATGTGTTCGCCTTTGTCGTGAGTTTCACGTCCTCAAGTCTGGGATACGTCGTCGTTGCGTGTGCTTGGAAGTGATAGGTTAGTCAGGGCAGGCGCGATGTGAAATAAGGTTTGAGAACAGTTTGTGATAGTCGCACGGACCTTAAATGTGCGGTTTGCCGAAGTTTAACAGGTGTGATCTTTCGGTGTCTCGCTGTTGTTTTTGTTTCTCGATAACACTTCTAGATTGTGGCCAAACTTCATGGTATTTGTATACCACGTTTAGAGCTTTCAGTTTAGTTTTTTTTTTTTATTTATTGTTTTACTGCAGTGGATTTTTAAATTTATGAAACCATGATCTACCTCAAGCTATTGTTTCCTTCCATGAATATCCTTCGTTGATTGTTGTGGTGCTGGTATATTTAAAAGAAGTAGTGTATATCATAGTTGTTTTGAAATTTTATTTTGTATTTAAAATCCATCTTGTCTTAGAAAAAAATTTTGATTATCATAACTATTATTTAGTTGGGTAATAAATGTTGGCATTTCCTCCATCACATGAGTAGCAGGCATTGGCCAACAATACTTGCGATGCGAAACGAGGATTGTGTGTCGGGCGATGGCTTGGGGTAGGTTGTCATGACAACGACAGTGTGAGTTGTTCTTCCGTGTCTTTGTGTTGGAACTACAATGTGGCTTTCAGCCAGAATAACAGCAAGCTAATGTGAAGCTCGTTCTTGGTAGCTGTATTGTTGTCTTCTTTCTTTTTAAGGGCTTTTTTTTTGTACAGTTATCATGATAGCTCCCTTGCATTGTATGTTCCCTCACAACTTTTGTCAACAATTATTATCTAAGTTTTACTTAGAAGCTGTAAACAGTATGTAAATATTTGTAATGATTATCACTGGCATGAAAAAGTACAATCAGCAAGTAAACCTGGTGACAACTTTTGTGACCAAACAAAAATTGCAAAAGAGCTATTGTGATGAATCACAGGAATAGCAGTGAAGTAAGAACTGTGATAAGGAAACCAAAATACCAAGCCTTACGTGCAGTTTGTCCGGGTGCCAGCTGTTAGCTGCTGAGGAAGGTTCTCTATTGGCCGTCACTGGCAAGCGGTGTGAAGTCAGTACGTAACAATGTCACTTCTCTTCGCCAGGGCTTAGCCTGAAAGTTGCCGTTTGCAATTTTGTAGTTTTTTTCTTCAAAAGAAGCAAAATGTAGTTGTGCAACTTTTTGTGAGCGGTGAAGTTTCATTTACATTTTACATTGACTTGTGAGAAATTGAAAGAAATTATTTTTTGAATTATTAATTAGTTTCATTGTTCAAAAATTGTTGGTTCGATCAAATATACAAATCCTCAGTTTCGAAATAAGTAATATTTGATGAAAAAGATTTGAAGAAAAATATTTGAGAAAGGGGAATTCAGAAATTTAAACACTTAATTTAAAAAGTACTACATTATTAATTCCTATCAAAGAAATGTTTGTAATTTGTATTTGTCACCATCTGGACACAGTGCTCCGAAGAGGAAACATTTTTGAAACAAAATCACGAACATGTAAACATATTGGAAATGGACCGTATAGTACTTGAGCCCTTGAATCTCTTGTATTTTAAATATTTGTAATTCAAGGAAAAACATTATAAGAAAAATATTCGAGGACACTTAGTAAATTCAGAAATTCAATACTGACAAGTCTGAAGTTTATTAGGTCTATTTTTTTTCCCTTCATACCTATCCTATTACCATCCCCAAAGACTTTGTACACTTGACATGTAATTATATGAATAAAAATGCAATATTTATTGATCCTGGAAACTTAATTACTGAAACAAACATTTTAAGGTTTTAAATGTGTTACACTCGTATCCTCCGTCTAGCTCAAAAGTGGTCTAGATAGAGTATACATACATGAACACGCAGAAAAATTAGTTGGGTGCTGAAAACGTATTTAAGTTCCAAATTGAGTATTCCTGACGATGATTGATTGCTTAAATAAAGTCTCTCGAACACAGATTGATTTTAGCATTTTTTTTTTATTTATCATTCACGAAAATTCACGTCACATTGGCTGCCATTTTCCGACCACGAAAACAAAACATGTTGGAATTACAAACTGGTTGTACAAAACATATGCACTGATTCAAAAACACAAATTTGTTGTTCGAGGTTACCAAAAGTTGAACATTAAGTACTTTCACGAGAACATCCCGTGGTTGCTTGCGACTCAAAGTACAAACCGAAAGACTCAGTCCTCGGGACTATGATGAAGTTACTCGGTTATTGTTGAGGACTGTTACCTATGACTGTGGTTGAACAAGTTCTAATTTTCAGTGTCCATAAAGGTGTCAAGTTTGGGGTAGCCCGGACCCACAGAACAAGGAGGGAAATAAAGAAGTGCGACTCTTACAGTGGAAACTGAAACCACGTTTCACGCGACATGTGTCGCTATCTGTTGGGCGGGCCCATAACTACCAGCAAATAAAAAATCGGATTAGAGGTTCTCATGCAAAGTTTTTTTAGTTAATACGTTTTTTTGGATATATTAAGTTATATCCTTGGCGGTGCAAAACTAATTTAAAATCGATGTGAAAATACTTAATGCTGTTTTGTAATAAACCATCATGTAATAAATAAAGGAGTAGGAGGCGCAAAAACTCATTGTATTACACACCACAGAATTAGTGGCTACGTAAATAGAGTGAATTTGCACTGGTTTGTTTGCCTGATAGTAGGTTGTACATTAGTTCCCCTAATATAATTAATGTAGTTATGTCAGCAATATATTATAAAAACTACTATCTAGCGGACGGGCCCATAACTACTTCAAAAAACTAGGTCTCCGTCTCGGTAATTAGAGTTTCTCCCCCATGCCCGGACCACAGCTGTGAAAGTCTCTCCGCTACGTTATTTGTTAAATGTAAGCCACCGCCCCACTCGAGACCTCGGTACCTCACAGACACTGACTGCCTCTTTGTCCTCCAGAAGGAAAAGGGCTCTCTTGTGACGTCATTTCTGACCAATCACTAGGCCTGTGCGGATATCATTTTTTTGAGTTTGAATCTAATACGAATATCAAATTATTCTCAAATACAAACATCAAATTTGAATAATAAGAGTTACAATCCAACTAAAAAATTGTTATTACTTATCATAACAAATACATGTTGAAAGAAAAAGCAATTGTGCAGTGTAGTGTGTAGCTTCTGTGAAATTAAATAATACTAAAGTGAAAGATTGGTTAGGTTAAGTTAGCTTCAATTACTATAGGTAAAATTTTGTTGAAATTTTCAAATTTTGATAGGAAAATATAAATAAATATTTTTCATGGTAATCAAAATAGGATCTGCAAAAAAAACAAAAACAAATATGTTAATAAACAGTGCAAAGCGAATATGTAAGGCAATTGCAGTGTGTGAAGAAACTTCCAAGAGGGTGGGTTTAAAAAAGAAGTACAGTGAGCAGTTTTGATTTAAAGTTAAATATGCTTTAGGTCTAAAAAAAATTTAAAAATTATTTGTTTGAATGTTTCACTATGTGAAAATAAATCATTATTTTAATTAACATACATGAACATTTATGGATGATATTTTTTGGCTTGTTTTAACTAAAGTGTAGGAACACAGTAGCTGTTTAGAAAGTTCCTCTCTTTTTCTGTCCAGTGAATGTGTGTTTGGTAAAAGAGATGAAGTTTATTTTCCCCTCTCCCAGTGAGACCTTCTTTTTGGGCCATGCATATGACAAGATACTTGCCTAGCTGTCACTGCGCTAGGATTGTGTGTGTGTGGGCCTGTATTCCATCATCCTTCGCTTGTGTATCATCCATCAGAAAAACATTATCATAGGTTTTTAGATTTTAGGAGTCTTGGTGTGAGTATGTGACCAGATGTTTTACACAAGATCTTTACAAGTTTTTTCTCTTCGCCCTCATGTTCTGAGTGAAGCTATAGAGCATCCCACTCTTAGATTGCAGTGTGGAAGTAAATGGGCGCATTCTCTCTCTCTCTAGCACACGCCGATTGCCGTTAGCGCTGTCCTTGTTTCTTCGTGCGTTGTTGCCAAACATCAAACGAAACTAAAATTTTAATTTTTGGACCAAGCTTTTTTTCATGTTGTATAGCATCGAAATACGCACCAGGCAATGCTTATTTTGAATACTTAACAATATTTTAAGTGTCCGAAAAAATTAAAAAACATAAATTATTCACTGCGAACTGTTTTGAAGTATTCTGAGATGTTTTACATCAAAAAAAATAACCTACATGTGTATTTCATTCAGATTTTTTAAAATAATAAATTAATGCCTTAGGACGCCACCGAACAAATGTTAAGACAAAAACCGTACAGGTTTCACTTAAATAATTTTTTAAATATATTGAAATGCATTTTCTCACAAACTGACACATCAAAAAGTTGACCAGCGGAAAACTTTTTTTCTATTAAAGATAGATGGGGGACGAAATCGTGAAAAATGTTCACAATGAATTGAATTAGTTTTTAAAAGCAGCTCCATCTCAATTGCTTCTACAGTTTCCGTGGAAATATCTGTTAAAGATGTGTCTTTATCAGTACAAGAGCACGCTGCAATAGAGGTTTCTCTCACAAGCTGCCGTCGTAAGAGGAAACAGGGTCGTGTGTTTAGATAAGTGGGGATCTGTCCTGCAAGCAATATCAAATACATGGCTTCCTTAGTCAACCATGTATTTCCTTAGACACACATTTCTGAAAACCAGCCTGCCAGTTAGTATCGCGTCTCGCGACGAAGCAACGCGTTGTGTCCAGTGACTCGTTACAGTTATAAGTTTGGCAAATTATATATTAACATACGTGATATTATTTTCTACATTTATTTTTATTCCGTACATATAAAATATGGAAGATAGAACACCGAAAATCATTATATCGGTAGGCTACGCGGGAGGGAGCGCAAGATTGTGTTGAATGTATTTGAGTATTTTTCAAAAAATATGAGTGTGTGCAATGCAATTAAGGAAGCTTACCATTCTTCTGGTCAGCTCTGTGCTACTCTTATGGATGTGGTATCAACATTGGTCAGCGGTAGCGATAGTGATTAAAAGGTATGTGATGTTATTAATTTCTTAATCAAGTTAACGTTACATTTATCGTATAAATTCCCATGAATGAAATGTGTGTGAACAGATTCTTGTTGTAAGTTAAAGTTAAAAAAAAAATTCCTTATCGGCACAGCCTAAAGGCGCAGGAAGATTCTGATGATTATATTTCTTACATTAGAACAAAAAGGGATTTTTATATCCTTACACCCATATTTTCTTCTTCCCCTTGTAGTAATGGTTGTTCCAAAAATATTTTAATCGAATCTTGAACATAATATGTAAAATGTATGAAATAAATACCAAGGAATTTAATAGCAATCATGGTACAAAATTTTGAATTATTTTTCTATCCTTCTCAACACCAAGCATCTTATCAAACATTGTTTTAGACAAAGTTTTGGAAAATAATTATGATATTTACAAACAATTTAAACAGATTTGATAAGGTGTCTACTAAGGCAGTTACGTTTTTTTGTCCGGTGAAAATATTTTTCGAACCCATGCAGTTATGGCTGGTCGTATCAAAAATTTATTTCGAAAACATTTTTTGGCATTAGGTACTCCGAGTTATCATACGTTAAAACGGATGCGATATTATTCATATTATGGGAGTTGTTGCGATTTTTCTGTTTTTCAAAAAATTTCCATTACCGTATTTTATTTATCATTTTGGACATGACTAGTCCAAAAATACGGCATTTATCACGCCCATGAAAATGTGATCTATATATATATATATATATATATAATATGGGATTTTTAGAACATAAAAGAAATCTATAAGAAATTTTCGTCTACAATAGGTAGTTTTTATTTGAAATTTACATAAAAGTGGCATTATTACAAATTTCTTTGTGTAATAGTATAAAATATTATAAATTACGATATGATGTTTTAAAATGCTTCTTGTTCGATCCGAATTACAAAGACACACATCTCCTGAAATTCGTAATGTGTTAGAGATTTGGCAACAGCGCGCGCCATAAGCCGTGTACTGCAATCTAAGAGTGGGACGGGCTATAGTCACGGAGCTGGCATGCAGTTTCTCTGGTCTGAAAACTTTCAACTTTGACACCCATGCAGTGTTTTGAATTTTACTGACACATATTTATCCTTATCAGTATGCTGTCAGTTCTAATCTATTTTTGACAACCTGCTTGACTCTGTTATCCATAAAATACTATAACTGATAATGTGGGTGTTAGTTATGGTTCCGAATCATGTGTTAAATCCGGCTTTACTATATTAGTCTTCTCAAAATTTACATGGCTAGAAATAGCAAAAAAACTCCACATAAATAATCTTAAAACATTACATAAATCCTGCGGAAATTTTGCCCTGCCCGATGAGAAAATCTTCTGTGATCTCGAAATGTTTCCAGACTTTCGAGATCCCGCACAGCTGTATTTGTAAACGACTGAATATTATTTTTTTCCAAGTGTTAGTATTCGAAATTGAATCAAATACGAATAATAAACTATTTGTTTTGATAATTGAAAATTTGAATATTCGCTCAGGCCTACCAATCACAAAAATGCACACAAAAATATCAGCTAATACTGGCGCATAGCAACAGCACTTCAACCAACTTAGTCTTTCCCATGCACAAGTATCTCGCCTCTCCAAAACTTATGACTTATGTGAGTGGCAAACTATTGCATCAGCCAGCTTTCAAAAAAAGAGCCATAACAGAAAATATCCAAAAGAAAATTACATGAACACACATAAAACCTAACCAACCCATAAGAAAAATGGATAACAGCTACTTCAAATGTTTAGTCAAATGAAAGTAAACAAATTATAAATATTTTGCAACTTTAACTCATGTAAATTGTGATCACTAAACACATTGCAAATGCCCAAATACTTCTTAAAAGAATTAAAAGCTAGTATTTAAATGATACCATAAAACCTAATCGTGATCTCTGCCAGTAAAAAAATAATAAATCATAAATATCCTTATTTAGAAAGTGGGTTGCTGCAAATGTTTCAACACCAGATTTCAATTTTTCATTTCTGTTACATTATTTAATTTTTAAATGTGATACCTGGATTTGAATTGAGGGCTAAATTTGAAGTACTCTTTGGGAATTTGAATTTGATATTCAGATTCAATAAAATTGGAATTATTTCCATCACAAGTAAAAATCATTAAAATAAAATTACAGTAAAACTTATAATTGTAGACTTATTAACTGGCAAAACTTATAAATAGGTAAAGTTGTATGTATTTATAGTTCAAATGCCAAACTTTTTAAACTTATTAATATTATGCAATTTATTTTCTAAAGTGGATTTTCTGAAGAGTGGTTTACTGTGTGTATATTTTAGAAAGGTAAATACTTCTTGCAACATAAGGAATATGACCTTGTGTGGGCACATTATGTAGGGCAGTTGCTAAGTCACATTAAAATTTTTTCCACTTGTAAATGTGTACTTTTTTTTCAGTCATTGTTGATACATTACATATAAAAAAAAATTAAGTTTTAATATTGTAAAAAAATGGTAAATTTTATTGTTATTATAGGCTGCGAAAATTTTCTTGTTGTAAAGGTCTTAACAGTTACTTCAAAACATAAATTGATTCATAAGAATAATATCCTGCATAAATGTGACAGCTCAGATAGCTAATCTAGTAATCTGTAATGAAATTCAGAGAATGTTATCTTAGAATGAAAACTTCATACAAGTTGAGGAAATATTATCAGCACTCTGTGGCATAGGCTTTAAACATTGACTACGTTTTAGTTTTGCTTTATGACTCGTTGACTTAAATCAACACAGTTTGTGGAAATGGGGAAGCAATCAGTGAAAGTCGTTGTTGATGAACTTCATTGGCATTGATTGGGGATTTCTTTTGGGAAACTGTTGATGACTTGGCTTGACCGAGATCGTACAATGCTCTTCTTGAATGCAATTTCAGTTTTTTTTTATCTCTGCACCACAATTCTTGGTTAGTTTGTATTCAGTTAGTTTTAAGACCACGCTGAAGTCAGGTGCTCTAATGTGGACAAATCTTTGGTAATTAATGTGGAAATTAGTATGAAAATACTCACACATTACAAAATATTTCAAACAAATGAAACAAAGACATTTACATAATTGAGTTTTTGTTAGTGAATAACATTGGAAAAAATTTGGGACGTGTGATATTTATTCGAAACATAAACATACTGTAAATTTGATTTCATTACAAGCAAACTTGGTTCTGTTTCTTGTTGTGTTTAGTGTTGGTAGGCATGTCATTTGTTTAGTTTAATGAAAATAATTAAGAATTTTCCAATTTGTTTTCTGAAGCATGTTCAGTATTCCTATTTAATTGATATTTGTAGTTTCGTGAAAGTTGTATGTAGATGCATTACAATAAACATGTAATATTGAACTTTTGATGTGCATTGACAGATACTTACCTTGTAAAATTTATTAAATTATATATTTTTTCAATAAGGTGTGTTCCATAAGTGTGAAGGAGAGTGTTTTGTATGATGTGTGATGTCAAAAATTGAAGAGAGATGGTAAAGCTTTCAGTCTGACAATGCACACTTCCATTTCTGTGCAAATTTCTTAAGTATTATAGAATATCACGCAATTAGTTTAAATGTTTTTGTGTCATTAATTAAAGTTATGTATTTGCTATTTACGTAGATAAATACAGTGAAACGTTGTTAATACGATCTCAGTTTGTCCAAAACTTTTGTTATTATAAACCTTTTTAAACCCCTGGCAACCTGAAGTTCAGTATTAATTTGTATATTATGAAATACCGAATAATATGTAATTCAAAGTTCCTTTGTAGCCCACACCGGTTTTGCTTATTTTTAAGATTGGATAATACAAAGCGTTTAAGTGAAACCCCGTATTTGCATTCTCTGTACTTACATTTCCTGCAATTAACGAACTTTCTTTAGGTTCCATTTACTTGTCATTAAATACAATGCATTACTTTCCCTCAAATTACAAAATGAAAATTACTTTCTGCCTGCTATTCACATCTTGTTTACTACGTAAAAACCTGGTTTTTATTTAAGTAAAACTCATCTAAGACTTTCTCACACAATACAATTTCCCATAAAATATGATCAAATGTTTACATCCTGCCATTTTCTTCATAAGATCTATGATGTACGTTATTATTGTTGACGTTGCCCAAAAACTTTGTTTCTTGTATAAAACTTTTTTTTTTTTTAGTTGAAATCTATTATTTGTTAAGAATTACAGTTTACTTTTTTAATAACAGGAATATGAAGCTGTCCGATGTGAAAATTCTATTTCAGACACGTTTTCAATGATCTGTTCCGTCGCCGCAGTGGAGCGCTGGTTGGCATCATGATTGGTTGTGCTGATGCCTGTATAGAGTCCGTGCACATGACGTAGTTCAGTATCAATGTTGATAGCTCGTCGATGGGAAGCCTTCATTTCACAGACGAGAGAGCCACACCTGAAGTTACTCGAAGGTTGCTTAGCAAATAACTATTTAATATGTAGCTATCTAGGGCTAGGAAACCGTTTACATGATTTCACAGTATCTTTAATGTAGCTATCCTAACCAAATCAACCGTCCACAATGTTTTAAAGTATTTATAATGTAGCTAACCTAACCTAATTGACCATTAGTTATCATGAGTTGTCCAAAATAAAAAGAAGTCTTCCCGCTCGTCGATTGTGTTCAGTGCCTGGACTCTGTCTCTTGCCGAGTGAACTAACTTAAAGACCCGCACTCCTTCGTGGGCAGAAGGTACTACGACAATAGTTATCGGTACGCTACGTTAGTTCTGTGTTGCATTTGGGTCACGGTTTTGTTGTTTTGTTTTAGTTTGATTCAAAATATTTATGTTTCGTAATATTTATTTACTAGTTATTGAGGGTCAATAAGATTAAACACAAAAATAGATTTTTGTTTGATGTGTAAATTCTCATTTGAAAACTTTTTAAACACCTCAATTTTTGGTACGTGTTTATTTAACCATATAATACAAATAAGATGAATTAATTCAATCGAAAATAAATTTAAACTTATTTTGTTTTTTTATGTCCTGTATTTTGGGCATGGTTTGAGTATTGATGGTATATTAGTAGACTATTATACATTATATTTTTCTTTAATATAAAGTGAAAGTATATATTGAAGAAAGAATACATACAGTAAATGAGGTACTTACGTATTAGCGGAGTTTAAAGGTTTTCCCACAGTTTACAATTTTCTACAATATGACACTGAACCTTTGACCAGCCTTTGACCAGTTGTGTGGCTTTATCCAAAGTGTTTAAGAAAAATGAGAAGAAACCCAAATTTGTTAATTTTTTTTTACCTAAATATTCTCAGTGATATATTAGATATACAATGTAATAGGTTGTAGCAACATACCATTCAAAATTGTAAATAATTTTTTGTTAACTTTTATGTTGGCCAACTTGTTTTTTACTTAAGAGAATGCTCTTATGCTGGTTTGTAGTACATAGTACTATGAGAATGCACATATTTTTCTATGTTTTGAAATTCTGTACAAATTATGCATGTGCAATGTGGGGAAGTATGGTTATTGTCATTATTACAAAGTGGACAAATTTATGACCCCTCAGGTTTGTATTAATGAGGTTTCACTTTACTGTGTTTTGTGTTAGTGTGTTCAGTAGTTGTAAATATCTATATTGCTTTCAGTTTGATAGTGTGAGTTTAAGTGTTGTAATAGTATGTATGTACAATTGATTTGTAGTCTTAAACTATTTTTTACATTTTGGTTATAGAGGAGCTTTTTACAGAGAGTTAAAACAAAAAAAAAAAAACAAAAAAAAACTACATTACCAGGCTTTTCGCTGTTGTTGAACACATCATGTACAGAGTTGGGAATGATTGTGACAAAACCTTCAGTGCATTTGTATTAGCTGTTGGTTCCTGAAAGAAAAGAATTTCACATCTTTGCTCCATTCCAGTCATGTTGTGAACATAGAAAATTCACCAATTTTTAAAGCACGATGCTTTTTAGACTTTACAATTACAAACGAGGAATCTTGATGTTCAGTGTCTTTTAGACAAACACCTACAGTTAATCTCTCTTTGTTTGTCTTAAATACAGGAGTTGATTTTTCCTTACTTGTAGCAAATGTTTTCCGGGGTAAAAGCAGAAAGTTAAGGCCAGTTTAGTCCATGTTATGAACTTGGCTCGCTACTAGAGCATCTGCTAACGTTTCACTGAACAGGCCTATAAAATAAACCCCATGTTGCTTTCTCTAGCGGGTAAGTCCCCTTCACTTACTGAAAATGAACCACAATCGTCAGTTTTCAAATGAAGCAAAATTCCCTTCTGTTTTGAAATGGGACTACTTAATGTAGTACCCCTGCATCTTTCTTGTTGAAAACATGACCAAAGAGGACCTTTGACCAACTCGTTAGCAGGTTTTCTGAGCCTACAATGCGTTGGAAGTATTCTACTCAATTCTATTTGAGTTCAGAAATCCTGAATTTATTTTGGATTCCTCCGCCGGTCATTTACTGTATTTTTCCCTACATTTAGCTGGTCACAAATAAGTTTGACCGACTCTCCTTTTTTTCCAGTGTTACAACTTGAAGTTTCCTATTCTCGCTGATTCCTCCAACACACACACATGCGTGGGCACAGTGTCCACACAGGGACATACAGGGACATACAGGGAACACGTCCACACCACAGGAGATCAGCAGCGCTGCTGAACTGAAGACTAGCGGCTAGAGACAGGCGGCAACAGGTCCTCTGTCGCCGTCATCTCGAACTAGAGGGCGTCCACTGTTGACAACTTAACAGCACGGGCTGTTCTTAAGGGGGTGCCTCCCGTTTCAGGTCAAGACTTTATATTTACAGTAATTACAGATCAACTTGTACACTTTTTCAATTGTTTAACTCTGACGAAATTAAAAATATATGCAGAGCATACTTTTTTAATAATTAGCTGCCAAAGTTACATTTTTAACGTTTTTTAGGGTTGTACAAATAAGGAGAATTTAATTTATTTGAGAACTGAAACTTTTTAGGTTTAACTGCAATGCCACTGGCTACTTCAAGAAAAGGTTTGAATTTCTTTCAGAAAAATATTAATTAATTATACCTGGCATTTCAAAATTTTCTCAAATTTGTTACGATTTTGACAGCCGAGAAACATGGAATGAGTTTTTGTGATAGAAATTCAAACCATATCATGAAGTAGCCAGTGGCATTGCAGTTAAACCTGAAAAGTTTCAGTTCTGCAATAAATTAAATTCTCCTTATTTGTAAAACCCAAAAATGTTAAAAATGTAACTTTGGCAGCTAATTATACAAAAAGTATGCTCTTTATATATGTATTTTTTATTTCTTTAAAGTTAAAAAATTGTAAAAGTCTAAAAGTTGATCAGTGATTAATATAAATATATAATCATGACCTGAAATGGGAGGCACCCCCTTAATCTTGTCGGAAACAAAAGTCTCATGAAAATATTGCCAGGGTTTGATTTCTACAAACGTTGCCCGGTGTCCTGAGTGCTACACTTCTGCCAAAACCACATCCTCCCACATTACACACTTGGTGGAATACTGATCTGTCTGTACACTCGAGACACTCGCAGAGCGTGGGCTCCTGGCTGATGGCAGCGCTCGTAAACCATCATGTCATCATGTAACAACCTATAGACTGTGCGTTGTAACTTGTCTCGGACCTGACAGTGCTCAAAAGTAGCCCCACCGTCACTTGCAAAGCATCACATGTTTGTGCATGAACGCTGACTACCACATGAAGCTGTTCACAAGCACTGTTCACAGAACAAAAAATGACATGGATACAAACTGTTGGTACTACTTGCGAGACATGTTGCATGACACAGACTGCATGTGCCACAATGTGACACATGTCACGTATCTGTGATGTGAAGCGACCTAACCCATTCATATTTCTCTATACAAGATTAAATATTGTTATTTGAAATAGTAAGTAGTGATTTTAATACTCTCTGGTCTTTGAGTTTCCTTAATGCTCTTTAGTTTGCATTTTGGGATCCAAGAAGCATGCTTCCAAACTGTCGGACATGTGAGGTTAGATGCTGTAGTTAAAAAGTAAAGCTACCTGCACTGAACAGAAAAAATATAGCTGAGTGTGAAGTTTGTGGGCTTTCTAAAAAATTTTCTAATACAAAATGCAGTAAATAATGGTTTTGTGTGCTGCTGATAGTGTTTAATCATTTAATCATCCTGGAAAATATATTTTATTTTTGACAATTTTTTTTTTTTTGATAAATGCAAATTTGTGCCACACTGTTTCTCTGACTATTCACAATTTTCCCAGAATTGTAGTAATGCTTTTAATAAAAATAATGTTACTTTCTACATGAATGCTTTCTATAACCTTTAGGTGTGACGAAAGGGATTTGTGATCATCAGAGAAAACTTTGAATGATGTGTTTCTATGATGTCAGTTATAAAGTCTGAAATGGTTCTGGCAACGTTTTACTAGGTTTTGTATGAATGGTCGTACTTTCAGCTCCTCTTACTGCCTCTCTGCATCCCTCTCCAATAATTTGCTTTTTCACATTATAACCTCGGTAAGTGGATTACTTTGTAAATTATTAGTTAATGCTGTTTTGTGATTCAGTAACCACCTACTAGCATGTAGCTGTCATTTGTGCAGTCAATTTGGTCCTGTATAATATTTGTAAGACTTAAGTGAGTTTTTAAGTGTTAAGGTAAAGAGTACTTACTGAACATATTTTTAATGATTTTTATTTCTTTAAATTATGTAATAAAACATTTCATTTTTAACCAAAAAAGAATGATAAATTCCTATTCAGTATTGTTTCCAGAAAAATTTTCACTTACATGTAAACTTTATCATTGACTATTTTTACAATCTATTGATACATGACCCTAAAATATGTATTAATATTTAACATGTATTCTTGTATAGAACACTCAGTAGACCTTGTTCATGGTATATTAGTTTGTTCAAGGGAAAAAATAAAATTTCCCCTTTGTTAAGTGTATTTATTCAGAAATGACATGTTAAACCTTAACTTACAGTTTATCAGGCAGTTTTGTAGTCAGTGCATTCAAATGGGTTTTTTTATTATCAGTTGCTGGTGGTAAGTGTACGATGGTGCTAAAGGAATTAGTATGATGTATATGACAGTAGTTGTGAAATGATAAAATTGATATGTAGTTGTGGAAGGTCAGACTGTTCATCAAATGATTTTGAACATGAATCTGTTGGTAGTAAGCGAGCTTGCAATTTCGATCCAGTTTTGTTTTGTCAGTTTCGGCTATTCTGTTTTGATTTTTGTGCAAGTTTCTTTAACCTGTCTTGTCTTTAACCTATGTTGTCTTTCTAAATTTTTAATTGATATTGAGTTCAAGAATTTGGAAAAATATACACTGATAATGATAATTTATACTTTTTTGTGAGTAATTATCAAACTTTCCCTGATAATCTGGTTTATATTATTTTGTGGATGTCATTATGTCAATATGAAACTGCATACTGTAGATTTTTTCTCATTGAGAAATGTTATGATATTTATCAGTTACTGTGATCCATACTTCTATTCAATTATTCAATGCAGTTATGCGCTTTATATATCTTGTCGTATTTTTATCAGGATGTAAAAAGTTCATTTCTTATTTGCCGTTGTACCTTGGGGGATGATCATAAGATGCATTTAGTATTTTCTGTGCACATAGAATTTTCAAAACTTACAAATTGTGTAGTGAGTGGGTTTTTCCTTACACATTCGTCTTCACAGTTAATGAACTTTCGAAATCAAAAGTTGGTTACAAGAATTTTGCATGAACCTGTAGGCAACTAGCCGTGAAATGTTGGCATTAATGAATGATGATTGGAAATTAAATAAGGAGATTGTGCAAGCAATGCATAATCCAATGTATGTTCCACAAATATTTAAGTGCATAGAAAATTTATCTTCCATGGTGCTAATAGATGCAGGATTGATAAAATAATTTTTTGTGAATATTTACTTAGCAGTAATCAGAGTTTTCCATAGAAAGACATGATGAGGACCTCCAAGGACAAGAGGGTGTGCTCACATCTAGCTGTGGAAGTTACGATGATTTAGTTGTCAGCTAAATATGCTCATTTGGACATTAATTATCATTGCTAAAGTGGGTGAACTTTAATCATATTTATCGGCACGTTAGGTAAAATAAAAAAATAAATAAATATAGTTACCTAGATGGCTGGTAGTTTATCACATTGAGGTTTTTTTTTATTAAAAGAAAGTTTTCTTTTAATTTACTAATTTAAAAAGTATTTAAAATTTCAATATTGGTAATGGAGTCTTTGTGAAAATTCATGTAAGGTTACAAGAGTTGAATGGCTTATGATTTTGTTCTTGAAAGATGTATTTTCTATCAGAATTTTTATCAGGAAATGTAATGCTTGCTGTCACTTGCTGTCAATACACTTTCAGACCTGCTTAAGTGCAGAGTCTACCGACTCAGTGTGGAATTGTGAGTTTACATTGTCGACCTGTACTGTTAGTTGTCTGTACACTGCCATCAACAGGACTAATAATTCAAATATGTCATGATGTTTTTTGTGCTATTTATATATTCCAGTTTTAAAAAATGTTATATATTAGAATTAAATTGTAATATTTTCTTTTCATTTATGTAGATTATTTAAGTAGAAACTTCATGATCAGTTATAATCATCGTTAAGTAAAGTTCACGTGTTGCTAGCACACTTAGCAGTAATGATGAAACCGGTCTCTGCTGTGTCTTCTTACATTGTGTTACATGATTTAATAAATAATGAAATGTCCATCGACCATACGAGTTTTTAAACTCCTTTTGGCTTTTCATGAGTTCAGTATAATTGATGCACTGTTTTCATACTACCAGTTAAAGTGTAGCTAAATGGTTTTCGTATTAAGTTGTTTCTCATGTTTATCCAGAGAGAATGTAGTATGTTTTGTGTTTTGAATGTGTGTAGTTGAGCTTTAGTTCAAATATATATTTTAAAAGAAGTTATGTATTGTGTTTTTAAGTATGATGTGGAATAGGCTTGCACTGCTAACCCTTACACTATGCATCAGGCTTCTTTATTTATGCCTGTTCATCTTTAATTTTTCTTTCTTTTGATATTTTTTTTTCATTGTGTACGGTAGTTAGTTTATTAGTTAAGGGGTATTGATCCCTAACTTAAAAGCACTTAATAACACTTACATTTTATTAAATTGTTCCTTATATTAAAAATATGATTTCCTGTAACAAAACAAGAACTCAACATTTTTTAAATGATTTTTTTGGACCTATTAAATTTAAATTTAACTCATTCTTTGCAGAAAATCCAGCACGAAAAAGGGATTTTTTTTTTCAATAAACATGTTTTTCCTTAAGAATAAAGTATAAAGTACATGGAATGCGATGTATTAAGTTTCTTTATTTAGTGATTTAAAAATGCAAAATATTAGTTTTAAAATCAGATGCAAATACATTTGTTTCAAGTTGAGCTTTAACATAATTCAACACTACAGGTAAATTCAAATGAGTAATGTATTAAAATGTAGAAAAAAATGTTACAACATGCCATTTTTTTTAACATTTAAATGATGCATATCTTAAATAATGTTGAAGTTTAATTGCGTGCATTACTTGCTGGAGACGCTGTGATGAAAGCTTGCGTTCTTCAAACAGATGTAACGTTCAAATGCCGTGCAGTGCAGCCCTCTCGTGGCGGACAGGCGAACTGCCCTGCTCTCTGCCCCCCCTGGAGCTGAGGAGGGCTCGCAGGCCATGATTGGAGGGGGTGATAGAGGGATAGGGGCACACAGAACAGTGTTGCCTGCTCATATACCCGCGTGCGAGTGCTAGACTGCTGAAAGGCCAGGCGGTAGTTCCGAGCGATATACTGGGCACAGTGCGTTGTGCGCATAAAATAATTTTTACTTATCTTGACTTGTCTTAATTCGCAACGGGAAAACGAGAAGAGGTCACAATAGACTAATTAAGAAGTCAAATATATATGATATCCTGAAAACTTACACGTTACACCAAGAAATTAACCAAATGAACATCAGTTAAATAATTTGTGCAAGTCATTTGCATTTGTTACCTTGGTTATCAATTGATGTTCATCTACTAAAATGTTTACAAAAGAAGATAAATTTTTTGTTCTTGCGTAAACAATTTTACTGATGTTTATATTTGTTTGCAGCCTTTTTATGATTTTTTTTTTACTGTAAGATTTTCTAAAAAAAAAGTTTAACATATTGCGGTACGTAATAATGATTCTTATGTTATTTTAATATTAATTACACAGTTTCAAGCAATTTGCTGACATATGGTGAAGAATCTAAAAGTCTTGTACCAGAAAAACGGCATAAACGACTTTAACCAAAAGTGAATAGCATGAGTGTATGTTTTCAAATTTGTATTGCCATGAAAATAAGTCTCAAATGGTGGTTAAAAAATGATCTAGCAAAGCACTAGCGAAACAATGCAACACCAACCTAGCATGAAATTCCATATTCTCAACATAAAAGTTATTTATAAAGGGTTTTAACCGACACAAGTCATCTCTGGAAGAAGTGCCTGCATGTTATATACCATAGGCATACCCAGGATTATTTTTCGGGGGGGAGGGGGCTTCTGATTTTTAAGAAAAACTGCATAAACACCAAAAAATAATTGTTTATAATAAACTTTTTTAAGCTTACAAACTTTTTACAGAAGAATTCTATTTTTTTTTTTTTTTTTTTTTTTTTTTTTTTTTTGCAAATTCAGTAAGCACATTCTCCGGGTCGATGTGGATTTTTTAGTGGACATTCATGAACCAACTGCAATTCAGATTTGTTTACGTTAACTTACCAACTGGGCTGCTTGGTGACATTCTCTCTCGTCGCTCTGTGTGAAACTTCAGAAAATAATTTTCGAATGACATGATTGTTCAAAATATTGTTGCCTTTATTTCGGGGGGGGGGGGGGGGGGGTTAAACCCCCAAAAAAAAAACCCTGGGTACGCCTATGTTATATACTGCTCTTAGTCTGACTTACACACATGCAATGAGCACCAAAAAAAACGTTAAATACAGAGAAAGAATTCCATAAGGTATTGATTTCACAGTATTATGTTTATCAACCGCTTTTCGTGGTCACAAAGTCTCAGTGAGGACTTCTTAATTTATTCAGGCTGGGACCCTGCCCCCTCCTTCCAGGATCTACTCCCACGGTGTCTTGTATGGTGGTGTTTATTCTCCGAGGTTCGATTGAGCGGTCAGCAACGGGAAACACAGCCACTTGCCCAGTGTTCACTGTTGCTAGCAGTAGCGTGGAGCCAGCACTGGCTATAGCGAACCTCTAGAGTGGCTGACCCACCCGGGCACACACGCGGCGCGCAGAGCTCCAGGGAAAACAACACATCCCAGTGGGGTCTGCTAAAGGAAAAGCATTTTAGAGTTCGCTGAGGGCCGAAAAGTACTTTTGATTTCGGATTAGGTTTTTGAAATGTATTTTTAGAAGATTTAAAAATTGCCAAAACACATGTTTTCAGAGTAATTTTTAGGCGTAAAACAATTGGTACAGATTCTTGAAAGCACTTAAGGGACTTGCATTACACCTTTATCTTAATTTCTCCGGAATATAATGTTACGGTCACCGCTCATATTCACGACGAGAAGACTGCGCGCCAGTCCAGAGGAGACACCGCGCTAGAAGCACCATCATCCCGCCTCGCTAACACACATACACACACCTGACGAGGCGGGTGACTCAAGGGGCACCACACCTCCCCTCACCCCGGCGTGCCACAGCGCACAGATGCGCACAGATGCGTCGACTAATGCCGCGGATGCGTTCGCGTCCAGCGAACCGGGATGATAACGTCGGAGTGGTCAACATTCGGGCATGTGTCGTTTTGCCTAAAGACGTTTTGCCTAATTACCGTTAGGCAAAATGCCTTTAGGCAAATCGCCTTTAGGAAATTCGACGTTAGGCAATTCGACGTTAGGCAAAACGCCTTTAGGCGAAATGACTAGGCAAATCGCCGTAACGAATTCATGTTTAGGCAAACCGCCTTTAGGCAAATCGCCTGTTACTCCAACATTCGAGCCCGTCGAAAGGAGACTTCGTTATGGACGAGGTTCCTCCCACCAGGAACTCGCTGTTATCGTCGACACTGGAGTCAGCTCGGGACCATGCCTCAAAACACCTTTTTTTCAATTATTAAGCGTTAAATCTTAACTTGTTGTACGTAAAACATTAGGTAGTTCACCCGGTAGCTGCAATTCACACGAAACGAGATGCAATACAGTTGCAGAGAGGCAGTGTTGCGAGAGCAGAACACTTCTCGGCAGGGGATATCGTGCGAAGAAAGGACGTAGTTGCAGAATATGTCAGGGTTCGTACGTCTCCCTAACATCCTTAAAAAGTCCTTAATTTGTCCTTAACTGAATAACAGCCCTTGAAAGTCCTTAAATTTCACTAAGGATCCTTAAAAAAAAAACTCCTTAATAAATACTGACAGTACGCAAGTAACGGATAAATGCGGGTATTTTAATGTTCTTTTGTTGCCGAGACTGCAGTTCTCAGTGTTTTTCGCATGTGCGGTACAATTGGCCAATTTGTATCTCACCTTTAAACTAAATATGTATGTTTTGCCGTCTTACTTTGAACTTAAAAAGTAAAAATTCAAAAAGTCAAATTAAATGATAATTTCAAATAATAACAAATTTAACAAAATAATGACAAATTTCAGATGGACACTGTATATGTATTCCAAAGATAATTTTTCTGGTCAACAAGGGTTTTTATCTCTAATAATTCAAAATAACCAACGAAATAATTTTTTGTGCATTCACCATTTAGCTTGTTATTTTCTTGATAGGTTTTGTGATGATACAATAGTAGTCTACTTCTTGATAATGGCGAAGGCGATAAAATAAAGGGGTCCTTAAAAAAATTGGTTGTCTGTAAAGTCGGTTTACGGACGATAGTTTAACGTGACGTCATAACAAAACATTGCTGAAATGATTGCATACTTTTATGAATAAAATTGAATCATTGTTATGGAATTATCACTATTTTGTATGGATACAAAGAAGGAGTGAAATTAAATCTACAATTTAATTGGTAAATTTACTTTCATTTGCACTCATTAATTCAAATATGTTTAAAGAAGAGATTATTTTAACTATAACTTTTATACATGTTTGCTATTTAACTTCTTCCAATCTGTGTTATTCTGTTAAGGATAGGTCGATGATAGGAAAAATAGGAAACGAATGGGAGTGTTTCAAGTTAAATGTGCCTCGAAAAAGTCAAATCGATGGTGGTTCCAATCGAGTGTAAGAGAGATAGTTGCGGCGCAAGCGTACAATGAGCGTAACGGGACAATGTGCGTAACGGGACACTTTTTCGTGCGTGCAGCCGGCGGGCGGCGTTCATCGATTTATTAGACGTCACGTCAAAAAAACTCCTTAATTTTTGATTCTACAAGAGGGTACGAACCGTGCGTGTCATTAATTTGTCGGAGATAGACTTGCAATATTTACAAAATTATGATTTTTAAATACAGATTTTGATGAAAGATGAGTTAAGCACACATCATGGAAAGTAAGTTGAGGTAAATATCCCCTCGGACTTGAGGACTACGTGGAAGCAAGTGAACAAAGTAGAGACCGCGGTGTGACAGTGTTGTAAAGGCAGTGGCGGATCCAGAGGTTCACCTCGGAGGGGGTACTCTGGGATTTCAGAGAAGCCAGAGAAAAAAAATGTCTTAAAATTACTAAATTTGTATTTAATCTACTCACACCACACATAACATCCAACCACCAGATTTTAAAGATTCTACAAGAAATTCATTAATTATATTAAAATATTTTATTGGTTTCAGAAACAATCATTTTTGTCGTCAGTATTAATGTAGCAGACAACTGGTTTTTCGAGGGGGGGGGGGGGGCATTTGCCCCAGGTGCCCCCCATAGGATCCGCCACTGTGTAAAGGGCAATATACTCCGACCTTGCGGCTGTTATTTCTCAAAGTTCCCCTCCCAATATGCGCCCTTGAAGGGTAGTGTGGGAGTAACTTCCAGACAGAACTGGTAGGGATCGCTCCCAGCTGCTCGGGAGGGTGTTGCAGCAGCGGCCGGCAGTAGTCGCGGTGGCGAGGCCAAGCAGGGACGTAACTAGACATTTTTTCACCCGGGACAACATCTCATCTTGGCGCCCCCCCCCCCCCCTAATTTTTCCCCAAACCCACAAAGAAAAATTTACCGACAACACGTCATCATATTACCACTACATATGAATTCCACAGTTCCAAATATCTTTTATTAATTAGGTAACAAACAAATGTATTTATTTACAGCAATTTCATTTTTACTACCAGATAAAATACCCACTTATGTCTAAGCTACTTCATTGACATGTAATCTAAGAGTAGCATGTTTGATATATACTTTCACAATATTTACATAAATGCTGCAAATTAAATGAAAAGTTTATCATCAAATGACAGAACAATATGTGTGGACTGAATCGATAAAAAGAACAGGATATTTGATTATGATAAATAGAGTTAATATTATGAATAAAAGATTTCACTCAAGTTGTTATCTTGAGAATCATAATTATACATTTGACACAATATCATAATCTACTGGATAATTGTGATAAAAAAAATTTATTCACACACAGAAAGCTTGAACTAAAACTTAACTTTACGGGCTCTTTTGGCTGCAAATGTTTTTACAATGCCCTCAAAAGACAGCTTTGAAACTAACTTGTGCTCTATTGATATGATGCTCAGGTTGGTTAGTCGTTGCTGACCTGTTAAATTTCTAAGGTAATTTTTTATGATTTTTAGTTTGCTAAAACTCCTTTCATTAGAGGCGGTTGAGACTGGTATTGTGCAAAAAATTCTCAATGCTGTCGCTATGTTGGGGTATGCGTCTTCAAGCCCATTCTTATATATTAATGGCAGAAGATCTGCTGGTGAAGCTGTTTTCATATTAGGGCTTAAATCCAAGGCATGATACTTAAAACTTTCAACTTCTATCGCCAGCTCGTCCCTGTTTAAGTCTTCTTTATATGTGGTAGCTAAATCAAGTGCCTGTTTCTTCAATTCTTCTCCATTTAGTGTTTCAAACAGAGCTCCATTGAGGAAACCAAATAAACTATTCATGTTTTGAATAGCTTGAAACCTTTGTCTCAGTTCACTCAGAATCCGATCTATTATTTGTATAATCAACAGTCTGAACTTTTTTTCTTCTGAGAATTCATAGCTTTCATCTTCACCCTTTTCATCAACCATCCGCTTTTTCTTTCTTCCCCTTAAGTAGTATAGGAATGACGGAACTGGCGCAGGGTCCAGGGTGAGGATTGAGGAGTGGGATTGTCGGTCCGCCATCTTGGATGTTGTGACCTTGACATTTGACCTTGACCTTGAATTTGATCCTCAAAATGTGTCAAAATCCGCCAAAATTGGGCAAAATTTGCCCAAAATTCCTCAAAAATCGCCAAAATTTCCATTTCTGTGAAAAAAAATTCCGCCAAAAATCTCAAAAAATTCCACAATTCAAAAATTCCCGTTTTCGAGAGAAAAATTACCGTTTCGAGGGAAAATTTCCCGTTTTTAGTCCTTAAAAATCCCAGCGGCTAGAAATGTCCATATGTAGGCTTAAGCATCCATGTCTACAGCCTACGATAAGCCTCTGACGTCATCATGGATTATGACGTCACCGTTGCAATTTTCGTTACGGCCGCATTCTTTAAAATCTTTATTTATTATCCGATTTTAATGAAAAAAAATTTAAAATTTATAAAAAAATTCATTTAATAAAATTTTAATAAAAAATATTTAAAAAACAAACATTTACGACACGGAGTTCGAAGTCCTCGGTTCGATCCCGATGAGTGCAAAAAAAAATTAAAAATGGCGACAGGCTCCTTCCTCAATGGTGGCTGCAGGCAGACTGACTCCCACCACTTTTTTTCAAAGCATATATATCGTCACCTAGTATGACGTCATGTCCGCCATCTTGTCTTCGATGCTGGAAGCCATCATCATTGTATCGTCGGCGAGAGTGCGCTGACGTCATGTTAGTTTAGTTCTTATCCGCTAGAGTACAGAAATCATTTATTACTATGACACCCGCCATCATGAAATTCGGCCGCCATCTTGAAAATCCGTAATTATTTAGCAAGAAATTCGGGAAAAGTTCCAAAATTCATTAAATAAATCACTCATTAATTTACATATTGATTCGAGACTCGGTTCGATACCTGAACGATACAAATAATCTTAATTTTTATGTAAAAATACCCAAAAAATTACAGGTTTGAGAAAATAAAAACACCGCAAGTTCTTTTACAAACATAATATTTATTACATAATTTCTATTTTACTACAGGATCACATGCGAAGGTTAGCAATCTTACAAACATTTAGGTCCGCATTGGCGTGAAATGACTTATTCTTAGCTCCAATCGGTTTATACAAGACAGAGTCCAACCAGATCCTTTACAGACATAGTCCTCCTCTTCTTGACAGAGTTTCTGGATACCTTGTTTAACAGTTTGCTTGACATCGTTAGAACTGTAAATTACTGCAGCCGATGTCTTGAATGCACACTTCTTCACTTTGTCATCGAATGGATAAGGCTTTCCATATATACAGTCCAACCACAAGTTATATTTCAAAGGTCCGTTTGTTGCTACGTCATCAGTAAGCTGATTGATTATGTCCTGTCTGATATCATCAAGAAAATTACAAATGTCCTTCGACTCACTTAACGTACTTGGATAATAGTAGTCTTTCAATGTTCCACGAAATGCAGACTGCGCCAAGTAGAAGCCATTATCGTTCACTTGTAATGCTCCGATCACAGTCTTAGGTTTATTTTCATGTTCAGATGCCACAGTAATCGGTTGATGCACATCGGTTTTTTTACTTGTACGCTCACGAGTCACCAATCTAAATTCAGGAGTCGTATTTGCTGCAGGTAGTTCTGCAGTAGGCGCACGGACTTCACCTTTACAGTTTATCGCATGTCGACGCAAATTATCAATTCGAGTAAACCATTTATGACACTCGTCACAGCGAAACTTCATGCGAGAAGGATTCTTCGTACATTTACTCCTCTCATGTCTCCGTACATCATGTGCAAATGCAAACGTCATGTCGCAGTAGCCACAAGGATGTCTAGTTGAAGACAAACCCGAACCAGATGTCGCTGTTACTGCAACTGTACCATTTCCAGGCATACTCTTATGCACATCAATGCATCGTTGTTGTATAGAAACATTTACTTTCTGCCGCACTGCAGGACCTTTACATGTCTCCAAGTGATGCTTCAAATTAACATTTCTTGTAAATTGCTTGCGACACTTAATACAACCAAACATTTTACGATAAGGGTTCTTGGCACATTCTCTCTTCTCGTGTCGACGAGCATTACTGACGTTTGAGAAAATCTTGTCACAGTAACGACATCGATGTTCGTTAGTGGTTGACGATTCGCCATCCATTGAAGTCTCCATCGAGGGCGAAACAGCGTTCGTCGAGGGTTCCTGTACAGCCAGCACTACCGGCATTAAAGTCTCTTCTTTTGGTGGTATCACGTCTGTTGAAATCTCCTCCAGTGTTGACGTCGTCGTTGCCAACGGGATCTGCACCTTCTCCATCGTAGCTGTCGTCAAGGTTCCCGTAGTCGACGGTACAACCTCCATCGAGTTCGACGTTAAAGACGGTAAAGATGCCATCGAGGTCTCAAGAACAGCTAATTGACACGACTTATGCACCAGAAGAAACAAACTAGGTGATCCTTACACCGCCGACGTCAGTAACAAACTGAGCGTCCTGCTGTCTAGGACTCGCTTATATACATGCACCGTATGGAATAATACGCTAGTCAAATCAAGAACCATGTACAATAATACTAGAGTCAAATCTACAAATTAAAAAAGAGAATCATTTGATCGTAAAAAAAAAAAATCGATCTCTCCAATATACGCCAGGCTCCAAGAGCTACAATTCACGTCATCAGATTCATCTACATTTTGCTCCTATGCTTCAATTGACCATTAGCTGCAAGTGCTCCAACAGCTCCATCAACTCCAACACGTAATGTACGCAATGTACGCGCAATACATGCAATTTACACGCAATAAATGTAATGATTACACAGTACACACAGGAAACGGAACGTACACACAGTACACACAGGAAAACGGAATGTACACACAGTACACACAGTACACACAGGAAACTAAACGGACACACAGTACACACAGGAAACGGAACGTACACACAGTACACACAGGAAACGGAACGTACACACAGATCACACAGGAAACTGAACGTACACACAGTACACACAGGAAACGGAACGTACACACAGTACACACAGGAAACTAAACGTACACACAGTACACACACAGGAAACTAAACGTACACACAGTACACACACAGGAAACGGAACGTACACACAGTACACACAGGAAACTGAACGTACACACAGTACACACAGGAAACGGAACGTACACACAGTACATACAGAAAACGGAACGTACACACAGTACACACACAGGAAACGGAACGTACACACAGTACACACAGGAAACGGAACGTACACACAGTACACACATGAAACGTAATGATCACAAATACAGTAGCGGAAACACACACAGGCTTAGTTGGAAATCAGAATACAAGAAATAAAAACATTAAATTTTTACTTTCAATATTTTATTACTTCTCAACATTACACAAATACAAGTAAAAGAAGCCATTATTGTATGTAGCCAGCTTTCCTCAGTTCTTTGAGTATGAAGGATATTTCTTTGATGCACGGATAGTTTCCTACACAAAGCGAGCCATGTAGAAGTCTTAGCCGGTCAACCAATATGTTTGGATCTTTCCATGATGTGTAATCAATCTCTTCTACCATCATCTTACTTGCTTGTTTATTATAAATACTTTTAATATCACAATCGTCCCAGTGATCATAATAAGCATTATCAGATTTATTTATTATAACACGACGTTTCCATCGTTTCGGTCTCAGGACATCGCCACATTCTTCGATCTTGTCAGCTCTAAGTGCTTCATCACAGTCTATGCCTTTGTCAACAGCCGCAGAGTCACTGTAACAATCACTGTAGAAGACATCCTCTTCACCCAGATTACCGTATGAATTCGCTATCGATGATGTCGAAGGGTCCTCATCGTCTTCATGCTTCCTTTTTAGGAGTCCATCATTTTTACAAAGAATGGAGGATCTACTGAATATAGGCTTGAATGCATTCTCACTTTTCACGGTGTTGATACTTCCATTAGTTTCAGTCTTCCCGAAGCCATTAGCATCCTTCAATTTATGTTCTTCCTTACGATCGGGTGAGCTAATACCATCACGCTCAGGACAAGGAAAATTATTGTCATAATGCAGATCACTCTTCTTTAGTCTAGTGGATCCATCGGTGTCCTCTATGCTGTAAGTAGTCTTGACTTTACATGTTCTACCATGTCTTTTTAAGCTGTCAATTCGTGTTAACAACCTGCTACATCGATTACAGCTTAACATGTTGCGTAGTGGGTTTCTAGCACAATCATTCTTCTCATGACGTCTAGCATTCCTTCTCATGACAAAATCTTTGCCACAGTATCTACAGCGGCTTCCTTCCGATTCAGCTATAGATAACAAACCACGATCCATGGTAGCTTCTGTGACTAATGTTAGATACAAACTGTCAGTTTTCTCCAATTGGAACCATTTCTTAAATAGAGTTTTTGAAATGGTTCCAATTGGAGAAAACTGACAGTTTGTATCTAACATTAGTCACAGAAGCTACCATGGATCGTGGTTTGTTATCTATAGCTGAATCGGAAGGAAGCCGCTGTAGATACTGTGGCAAAGATTTTGTCATGAGAAGGAATGCTAGACGTCATGAGAAGAATGATTGTGCTAGAAACCCACTACGCAACATGTTAAGCTGTAATCGATGTAGCAGGTTGTTAACACGAATTGACAGCTTAAAAAGACATGGTAGAACATGTAAAGTCAAGACTACTTACAGCATAGAGGACACCGATGGATCCACTAGACTAAAGAAGAGTGATCTGCATTATGACAATAATTTTCCTTGTCCTGAGCGTGATGGTATTAGCTCACCCGATCGTGAGGAAGAACATAAATTGAAGGATGCTAATGGCTTCGGGAAGACTGAAACTAATGGAAGTATCAACACCGTGAAAAGTGAGAATGCATTCAAGCCTATATTCAGTAGATCCTCCATTCTTTGTAAAAATGATGGACTCCTAAAAAGGAAGCATGAAGACGATGAGGACACTTCGACATCATCGATAGCGAATTCATACGGTAATCTGGGTGAAGAGGATGTCTTCTACAGTGATTGTTACAGTGACTCTGCGGCTGTTGACAAAGGCATAGACTGTGATGAAGCACTTAGAGCTGACAAGATCGAAGAATGTGGCGATGTCCTGAGACCGAAACGATGGAAACGTCGTGTTATAATAAATAAATCTGATAATGCTTATTATGATCACTGGGACGATTGTGATATTAAAAGTATTTATAATAAACAAGCAAGTAAGATGATGGTAGAAGAGATTGATTACACATCATGGAAAGATCCAAACATATTGGTTGACCGGCTAAGACTTCTACATGGCTCGCTTTGTGTAGGAAACTATCCATGCATCAAAGAAATATCCTTCATACTCAAAGAACTGAGGAAAGCTGGCTACATACAATAATGGCTTCTTTTACTTGTATTTGTGTAATGTTGAGAAGTAATAAAATATTGAAAGTAAAAATTTAATGTTTTTATTTCTTGTATTCTGATTTCCAACTAAGCCTGTGTGTGTTTCCGCTACTGTATGTGTGATCATTACGTTTCATGTGTGTACTGTGTGTACGTTCCGTTTCCTGTGTGTACTGTGTGTACGTTCCGTTTCCTGAGTGTGTACTGTGTGTACGTTCCGTTTTCTGTATGTACTGTGTGTACGTTCCGTTTCCTGTGTGTACTGTGTGTACGTTCAGTTTCCTGTGTGTACTGTGTGTACGTTCCGTTTCCTGTGTGTGTACTGTGTGTACGTTTAGTTTCCTGTGTGTGTACTGTGTGTACGTTTAGTTTCCTGTGTGTACTGTGTGTACGTTCCGTTTCCTGTGTGTACTGTGTGTACGTTCAGTTTCCTGTGTGTACTGTGTGTACGTTCCGTTTCCTGTGTGTACTGTGTGTACGTTCTGTTTCCTGTGTGTACTGTGTGTCCGTTTAGTTTCCTGTGTGTACTGTGTGTACTGTGTGTACTGTGTACATTCCGTTTTCCTGTGTGTACTGTGTGTACGTTCCGTTTCCTGTGTGTACTGTGTAATCATTACATTTATTGCGTGTAAATTGCATGTATTGCGCGTACATTGCGTACATTACGTGTTGGAGTTGATGGAGATGTTGGAGCACTTGCAGCTAATGGTCAATTGAAGCATAGGAGCAAAATGTAGATGGATCTGATGACGCGAATTGTAGCTCTTGGAGCCTGGCGTATATTGGAGAGATCGATTTTTTTTTACGATCAAATGATTCTCTTTTTTAATTTGTAGATTTGACTCTAGGTTTATTGTACATGGTTCTTGATTTGACTAGTGTATTATTCCATAAGGTGCATGTATATAAGCGAGTCCTAGACAGCAGGACGCTCAGTTTGTTACTGACGTCGGCGGTGTAAGGATCACCTAGTTTGTTTCTTCTGGTGCATAAGTCGTGTCAATTAGCTGTTCTTGAGACCTCGATGGCATCTTTACCGTCTTTAACGTCGAACTCGATGGAGGTTGTACCGTCGACTACGGGAACCTTGACGACAGCTACGATGGAGAAGGTGCAGATCCCGTTGGCAACGACGACGTCAACACTGGAGGAGATTTCAACAGACGTGATACTACCAAAAGAAGAGACTTTAATGCCGGTAGTGCTGGCTGTACAGGAACCCTCGACGAACGCTGTTTCGCCCTCGATGGAGACTTCAATGGATGGCGAATCGTCAACCACTAACGAACATCGATGTCGTTACTGTGACAAGATTTTCTCAAACGTCAGTAATGCTCGTCGACACGAGAAGAGAGAATGTGCCAAGAACCCTTATCGTAAAATGTTTGGTTGTATTAAGTGTCGCAAGCAATTTACAAGAAATGTTAATTTGAAGCATCACTTGGAGACATGTAAAGGTCCTGCAGTGCGGCAGAAAGTAAAGGTTTCTATACAACAACGATGCATTGATGTGCATAAGAGAATGCCTGGAAATGGTACAGTTGCAGTAACAGCGACATCTGGTTCGGGTTTGTCTTCAACTAGACATCCTTGTGGCTAATGCGACATGACGTTTGCATTTGCACATGATGTACGGAGACATGAGAGGAGTAAATGTACGAAGAATCCTTCTCGCATGAAGTTTCGCTGTGACGAGTGTCATAAATGGTTTACTCGAATTGATAATTTGCGTCGACATGCGATAAACTGTAAAGGTGAAGTCCGTGCGCCTACTGCAGAACTACCTGCAGCAAATACGACTCCTGAGTTTAGATTGGTGACTCGTGAGCGTACAAGTAAAAAAACCGATGTGCATCAACCGATTACTGTGGCATCTGAACATGAAAATAAACCTAAGACTGTGATCGGAGCATTACAAGTGAACGATAATGGCTTCTACTTGGCGCAGTCTGCATTTCGTGGAACATTGAAAGACTACTATTATCCAAGTACGTTAAGTGAGTCGAAGGACATTTGTAATTTTCTTGATGATATGTGACAGGACATAATCAATCAGCTTACTGATGACGTAGCAACAAACGGACCTTTGAAATATAACTTGTGGTTGGACTGTATATATGGAAAGCCTTATCCATTCGATGACAAAGTGAAGAAGTGTGCATTCAAGACATCGGCTGCAGTAATTTACAGTTCTAACGATGTCAAGCAAACTGTTAAACAAGGTATCCAGAAACTCTGTCAAGAAGAGGAGGACTATGTCTGTAAAGGATCTGGTTGGACTCTGTCTTGTATAAACCGATTGGAGCTAAGAATAAGTCATTTCACGCCAATGCGGACCTAAATGTTTGTAAGATTGCTAACCTTCGCATGTGATCCTGTAGTAAAATAGAAATTATGTAATAAATATTATGTTTGTAAAAGAACTTGCGGTGTTTTTATTTTCTCAAACCTGTAATTTTTTGGGTATTTTTACATAAAAATTAAGATTATTTGTATCGTTCAGGTATCGAACCGAGTCTCGAATCAATATGTAAATTAATGAGTGATTTATTTAATGAATTTTGGAACTTTTCCCGAATTTCTTGCTAAATAATTACGGATTTTCAAGATGGCGGCCGAATTTCATGATGGCGGGTGTCATAGTAATAAATGATTTCTGTACTCTAGCGGATAAGAACTAAACTAACATGACGTCAGCGCACTCTCGCCGACGATACAATGATGATGGCTTCCAGCATCGAAGAAAAGATGGCGGACATGACGTCATACTAGGTGACGATATATATGCTTTGAAAAAAAGTGGTGGGAGTCAGTCTGCCTGCAGCCACCATTGAGGAAGGAGCCTGTCGCCATTTTTAATTTTTTTTTTCACTCATCGGGATCGAACCGAGGACTTCGAACTCCGTGTCGTAAATGTTTGTTTTTTAAATATTTTTTATTAAAATTTTATTAAATGAATTTTTTTATAAATTTTAAATTTTTTTTCATTAAAATCGGATAATAAATAAATATTTTAAAGATTGCGGCCGTAACGAAAATTGCAACGGTGACGTCATAATCCATGATGACGTCAGAGGCTTATCGTAGGCTGTAGACATGGATACTTAAGCCTACATATGGACATTTTAGCCGCTGGGATTTTTAAGGACTAAAAACGGGAAATTTTCCCTCGAAACGGGAATTTTTCTCTCGAAAACGGGAATTTTTGAATTGTGGAATTTTTTGAGATTTTTTGGCGGAATTGTTTTTCACAGAAATGGAAATTTTGGCGATTTTTGAGGAATTTTGGGCAAATTTTGCCCAATTTTGGCGGATTTTGACACATTTTGAGGATCAAATTCAAGGTCAAGGTCAAAGGTCAAGGTCACAACATCCAAGATGGCGGACCGACAATCCCACTCCTCAATCCTCACCCTGGACCCTGCGCCAGTTCCGTCATTCCTATACTACTCCCTTACTTGTTTGAAATGAGGATCTAGGTTAAGCTTTTCTGCTATTTCTTTCGCTTCTCTTATTGCGTTTGTGGAACTATTTAACCTTTCTGATCCTAATTCTGATATCAGACGGTTAATATGTTTTGCTGATAGATCGATGGTGATGTTATCTCTTTGTAATAATTTGTTGACAATATCAATACGGCTTAGTTCCCTATACCAAAAACAGGAGAAGACAATGAATTCAAACTTTCTGACATTTCTTAGAAAAGAAGTTGCTTCTGTTTTTGTTTCAGCTGTCGTTATTGGGCTGGTCACGAGATCATTCAAAGCATCTATAATCTTGTCTAGATGCTTATATATTACAGCTACAGCTTCTCTCTTAGTCGACCATCTGGTATTGCTTTGCAGTTTGAGAGATAAGGGAACATGTTGCACTAGAACCTCCCATCTATTGGTGGAGGAAGCAAAGAAATTGTAGAGACAATTAAGTTGGCCAAAGTAGGACTCTGCCTCTGGTGATAAGCTAGCAGCATTCGCACCAACTAAATTTAGCGAATGTGCTGCACATGGCACAAAATATGCCAAACTATTTACTTCTTTGATTCGAGATTGAACTCCTTTGTACACACCAGCCATGTTTGACCCATTATCATATGACTGCCCTCTGCAGTTCTTAATATCTAATCCATCATTTCTGAGTTTTTCTAAAATCTCTTCTGAAAGAGCCAATCCAGTTTTTTCACTAACTATTATGAAATCAAGAAAACTTTCCACTATCTCTGGACCATTTTCGGTGATCTTCACATAACGAAGAACTTCAGACATTTGTTCAAAATGGCTTAGATCGGGCGTGCAGTCAAACATAATGGAAAAGTATTTAGAAGTTTTGATGTCATTAACTATATGTTCTCTTATTTTTCCAGCGATAATTTCTAAAAATTCATTTTGGATATAAGGAGAAAAGTAGCTGACCTGGCCCTTTTTATGGCGGAGAATGTGCTCTCTCAGTTGGGGATGATAATGAGATACCAGCTCTATTGTGTTTAAAAACTTGCCACATCTAGGGTCACCAAAGTCTAGGGATTCATCAGAACCTCTTAATGGACTACCTTGTTTTGCTAAATGTATAATAACATCAATTATTACATACAAAACTCCTCTCCAGTGTGTTTCCTCCTGTGCTATTTGATCCTGCAGCGCTTTATCAATACCAGAGCATTTATTTAAGGATAATTCCAATGTTTTCCACGAGCAAAAACACTTTTTGTGGTTAAGTGAATTTTCATGCTCAGGAATCCTTTCACTCAACTTTTTCCACTGAGTGAAACCTTCCTCCTTGGCCAAAACAGATACTTTTTGTTCAGAGAACATGTAGGAAAAAAGTTTGCATGGTACACAAAACAAGGCATTTTTTGATTGACTGTATGTTAGCCATGTTCGGCGTACCTTTAGACCACCAGCCAATGTTTTGGTGAACCAGTCTTTGGTTAAATTTCTTCCATCTCTTGAGGTGTTACTTAGATCAGGCTCTACCTTCCCCTCGTTCAATAATCCTGATACTATAAAGCATCTTTCTGAATCCGAAAAGGCTGCAGGCCACTTTCCGGGGTCTCTGAAATCAAAATGAATAGCAGGCTCACCCTGGACGAGGTCCTTTGTCGCAATTGTAGAATCCGGAAAAAATGCCTTTGATGTTCCAACAGTAGTCGTAAAATGCTGCTCAGATACAGTGCATGGTTGGAACTCATCTTCATTGATGACTTGTGTTACTGGAATTTGAAGTTGTTCTTGATGGCTTCTTGCCCGCTCACTCCTTGTTCCAGTTGCACATACCTCTTGAATTGAATGTTCTTCAGGATCCTTACTGCTACTGCTACCACCTACAAAACAAAACCAAAGTAATTAGATTTGTTTGATCAATGAGTAAGTCTAGATATGTGATTTCTGTGTAAGCTATTGCTAGGTATACTAGTAAAGTCTTACAAGTCGAAATTTACAAAACAGTTGACGTTTAATTCGCATGAAAATTTACTTGCAACGAATCTACTGACGTTTTCTGTTTTTGCGAAAGCCTATTTGGCATTGCACTGAGTGCCTAAATATACATCTGTAAGCTAGAGACGAGATGACGCCACAGTGTAGGCAACATAAGGAGTTAATAAAGACGCACCACGGCGCCGAAATGTATTCGGATATTGGCCTTGACACTCTATGCTCAAACGGAAATTCATTATCGGTCAAGAACCGATAATTTAAATAACCGAATGTTATGGTTTATGAGTTGATTGTAAAATTTAAAACAGTAGTTAAAAAATTATTTTCCTGTTAACTTTTTCCTGTTACATCACCATTTTTGTCTCAATAGATATATTGTTGACGTTGATGATATTGATGTTCCCGAATTAGATTTACAGTGGTATAAATATGTTGATAGAGGTTTTTTGGAGCACAGTGTCTCTCAATTCGAGTGACAAAAAACTTGTCGATCTCATTTTTTGGAGGTAAGATTTTTTTTCACTTACTTTCTTCAAGTTTCTTTAATCAAGCGTTAGGAATTTCGGTTATCAAATTTGTCACGGAAATATAGATTTTACATATGCGTACCTAACTGTGCCTAGTAAAGGCAACAAATCCGCGCTCAGTATCTCTTATTATTTATTATATTGTAATAATTTTAGTCATTTGCTATCATCATTATTATTGCTATTATCATTATTATCCATATAATTAAGAGAATAAGCAAAATTTTGTGACGGATATATTTTTATTTTAAAAGGGATTTTTATGTTAAAATTTGGTATCTCCAGGAAGGTCTTGACGTGAATTAGTGCCTTTTCACGAATTTATATATTTCATGTCAAGTTTTTGGAGGAGTTTTGAATAGTTTGTTGATTCTATATGTTTGTTCCTCGACATTTGTCCATTAAATTATTGTTAATTGATTAAAAAATAGTAAAATTATTGAAAAAGTATCCAAATTATGTCTATTGTGATTGAAGATATCGAAAATTCACTAATTGATAATTCGTAATTCAAGGCAGTCACATAGTGACTGCAGGTTGCTAGTTATTATTATTATTGCTGTTCATACAATCTATGTAATGTTTACTATGATTTGTTATTAGAACTATGATAAGATTGTTACAGAATCTGTACTCCAAGGTCAAATGTTGGGTATAGCGCGAATAGTGTCGTCACCTTTTATATTTCTTATCGGTATATAATAGCCATACTATTTTAATTATTCATATTTATAACGTTTTACAGAATTATATCCAATCATTCACGGTCATCCCTTTCATAATTCTTTCCTTTATTATTATTCAAGTACCTGCTGAATGACCGACAAAATGACCCCTAAAATTTATAAATAGTTTGTTATTTTTCTATAAAAAAGAACTGGCGTCCGCGTGCAACTAATTCAGCCAGAGGACGTTGGGTCGTTCGAAGGACAAGTGGATCGTCCGAAATGATGTTTGTTAATTATTTCATGTTGTAGGTGACCTTGACAAGCAAAAAATCGACTAATCCTCTCCGCTATCGGTCCGAGACTTCATTATATTGTCACAAGTTGATACCAAGTATTAGAATGATTAATCCCCTAATGTTTAATGTATTTTCCACCACAGAACCACTTAACTGACCAGAAATGAGTTCTTCATCCAGCCGGAGATCAAATCGCCTGCAAAAGAAGAGATCTGCACCAGTTCCCGATCCACAAGTCCCAGGAACTTCGAGAAAAGAAAGCGCAGAGCAAGAAATCGATGACGTCTCGTTACTGTTGACGATCAAACCAATAGTCGAAACTCTACTGGGATACATCAAAGAAGTTGAGGATCACACTGACTCTGAACAGAATCAGCTAGGGGATGACCACCCCTTGGCAGTCGAACGACGAAAGTACACGGAACTCCGAGATATTTACCTGAAAATCATGCATCAGGACATGTCCAAGTACCTCGAGCTGTACCGAAAAAAAGTGGAGACTGTCGGGGAGGTCCAAGTAACAGAAAAAATCGTGAGCAATGTAATTGGAATACTAATGCAAACTATGATGTTATTGGGTCGAGATATCAAATAAAAAAATGAAACTTAGACTGTTATTGTTTTCTGCCTATGACATCATGTTGGACGACGATCTTCGATGTGCGTAATACAAAACTTTTTTATAGTACAATCAACTCATCTGTTTATTGAAAGTAACCTTGGTAAGAATAGGACAAATCTTAAGGTCAAACTAATTCCGTTTGGGTTCAATGGTCCTGACGCAGCTCCGCTGCATATTTCGTAGCGCACTAACGAGGTATTTATTTGAACAAATGTTCAGACTTCGGTCGTAAAAAAAATTATCTAGCTTCTTTTTTATCTCAATAGTATTTTGACTGCGGATAGGACAAGTCGTTAATGCTTTGTTAAGAATAATTATGCCTGAAACAGTAACTAATAAAAATTTTTTTGTGGTGAAATTCGTCGGCTTGCCTCGAGTGTTTGGTCGTTTTCCCTATATGTGCATCCATAACTCATGGATCGCCACTAGTACAGGGAAGAATGTGATGGTAGCGTGTCCGCTGCATGTGTCACTAAGCACTTACCTAACGCCGGTTTCCGAAGTGTACTCAGCGACTGTGGAGCATGGAACAGGTCAGCATCTGTTTTTACACGCTTTATATTAGCTTTACTTGTATGTTTGTTTGTATATTTGTAACCGACTCCTTAAGATGCAATTTTGGCCCACTTTAAACGGCCAGATTTCATTCAAATTTTGCACACCTTTGCATGAGAGTAAGAGAGATAGAGCGATTGCGCGAACTACGCATGCGTCAGTTCCAGACTGACTCTTTAGTAAGAAACTGAATAAATAATGGTTTAAAAAAACTAAAAAACACGCTTTAAAAAAAATCCAACTGAAAAAAATAAGGAAAATTTTAATAAATTTGGATTAAGAATAGTGTAAATAAGAAATAAATGTATATTTTTGAAAAATAGCCTGGGATGTATAATGTCGATAGTTATAAACATTTTATTGACAGCATATGCACTCCGCGCTTTTTTCAAATAATATACATTTATTTCTTATCTACACTATTTTTAATTTAAATTTATTTTATATTTTTGAGTTGGATTTTTTTAAAGCGTGTCTTTTTAGTTTTTTTTTAACTATTATTTATTTTACGATCTAGGGAACTGTTCATTCTATGACGTCACCAAATTTTACTGGTTGGGCTTATTGCAGATGACATTGACGATGGGATGCGGTTCCTGCGAGGTAAAATGACTGAATACGCACAAGAACTGTTAGAAACTGATTTTAAGGCATCGTCCTCGATATTACGTCGTCTTCTGCTGACGTTACCACATCATTAGTCTTCAGTTTCGCGATGTTATGCTGTGATAATGTTTTTTTTGTTGTAATAAATTGCTTATGTAATCGGTTTGACCAGCCTTTTATTTTTTCATGGAAAAAATAATTTGGGTATTGTCAATATGAGTTACAGTTTCCTGCATCTGAGACCAGTTCGTTCCTGCATTTGACTTTTAAAACCGATTGACTTATCTCTTTGAATTGTTTGAATATATGTATTTAAATGGGAAATGTTTGAGTTGGTAATGAAGAGGCATTTTCGGGAGCTGGCATATATAAGCCCGATAACCTCATTGTCAAACAATGCTATTTTGATCGTAGCACAGAAACATACTTTTGTGAAGTAAAATGACTTCGATTCTGAAAAATGTGGTGAGTTTTTGTAAATATTCTTGTGCAGTGATAAGCTAAAAAAATTTATATTTCTCAAACAAACGTCTGCACCTTCCAGATTACGCCTAAGGTTAAAGCAAAACAATACCTGGTTGTAAAATTCATAGGCTGTCGTGAAGACCGAAAGGGCTTGAGATGCATCTTGGGTAATTGGCTTAACTCAGTTTTGGACAAGACTGTATTTGTGCGTTACCCGCCTCCAGAGGAGGAAAAAAACACGCTAGAGTACATCTTCAACAACTTACCAGTGTTCTGTCATTGGCAAACGTACTTGGCTTCTGTGTACTACGATTCAGGTGAGTCGTTACCTAATTGGTCATTGGCCGTGTCTTATAATTGGGTGGGATTTACCATTCATTTTGATTTTCCTTGTACAGATACCCTGGAAGACGCAATACTCTACACGATGCATTATGAATCTCCGTGTGACGAAGCCCAATCCAATCTTACACTAACGGCTACCACCAACATCCAAAATAGTATCATGAATGAGTTAGGTGCTGATATTCTTACTACTACCATGAGTCTGACTTTGACAGAAAAATTTAAGATCATGAGACCATTAGTCATCAGCATTCTTCAGTCAATTGATCTGTGGAGTGACAAAGATAGGAGCCAATCACAGGCTTTACACGGCAACCCGCACTACAAATATCTAGAGGAGCGGGCCTCTACTTATGCCAAGTTTATGCTAACCAAAATGCGCTGCATAAATTTGTACTGGACGGATGCTATGGACAAAAATGAGTTTCCGTCGACGTCTACGACAGCTACGCATGACGTCAGCGCTGCTAGCAAAGCAATTAGTAATGAAGTTAAAAAAGCCATCCTGGAATTATTGTTTATAATGGATGTTGCTTCAGAGTAGACGTTGACATCTAATGTAACTTTAACATAATGGTACCTTTAACATTATACATAATGTGTTTTTTTTTTAAATAAATAACATATTTTCCTTGTACCGAGTAATTTATTTCCAGTTTCCCCAAAAATGTCGCAAATAGTAGGTGTGATAAGAGTTCTGCTTATCAAGACTTGAGGTTAAATGTTATCAAAAAGTCATTATATGTACAGTTTACATAAAAAGCGAAGTTTTTTTCCTCAATATTTTGCGGGGAATCATTGAAATTTAAATTAGTTCCACAATCTTAGTTTCAGTTCGTCACCTGTAGTCAAACGTATTGGCAGGCCCCAGACGCTCTTAATGAACTGTTTTGTAACAGTATAAATGTCTGTGCCGAAAATAGGTTGATTGTTCGTATAAAAAGGTGAGAAACTATTTTTAGAGATGTGTCATGACATACTTATTTGTTGACGTAGTTCGATTGTTTACAATCTTAAAATAGGTATTATATTTAGAATAAATGTTTTCAGATGGATAAGATGCAGGAATGCAAGTACCACATAGTTCAATTCTTGGGCTCACACGACAAATTGCTCAGTCCAGCTTATACTGTTCCAGCGTCTTGGATACGATGCGAAATAGAAAGCTCTAAAATGGTGTTGGTAGCGTACCCGAAAGAGTCATGGGAAATTACTCGAGAGCGGGTTAAGAATTACGAAAACCTCGATAAGAATTGGGAGTCTAACTTGGCGGAGATCAAATACAGCGCTGGTGAGTTATACTATTTTTAATCATTCAATCCGTACATTACATAAGTTACACCATGGCATTCTTATTTTACTTGCTATGATAGGAGATCTAATTTTGGTGAAAAATCAGCGGAACATTATCCAATAATAACAATAATAACTTTTTTTAATAACAACTTTTTCTTTTGCAGATTGCTACGACCAAGTGATTCGTTGCGTTAACGAACGCGAGCGTAGTTTCCCAGAAGAGACGACAACACAGTCCGCTGATCGGCGTTCTGTGACGTCAAGCAGCGTGGAACTAAATGGCGAAAACTTTGAGTTAGAATTCGCAAAATGGGTTCGTAGGCAGCCATCCTCTTTGGACAAGTCCTTGTTAGTGATTAAGAGCATAGATGAATTTTTTAAGCTACGACGTCTAGTATCAACGACGATGAAGCGTCTGAAAGAGAAAAGTGGCGGCGATAATAAGGCTGCTCTTAGCTTAGCCCCAAAATTTAGACTTAACCAAAGATGGACGTTGAAGCACCGTAAGCTTTCACCAGAACTAATCGAACTCATGCCCAACAGTGGTATTTTAATCAAAAAGATTGATCTTGATAGATGCATCAATTTATCTACTAAGTGTACCTCTCTGGCACGGTTATTGACCATCCACATTTTCTCAGAGTTCGCGTTGAAAAAATGTGTTTATATTTGTCGAAGACAGTCCAAGCCGAATCTATGTTTAGACGAAAATGCGACCTTGGCTATCGTAAACTTTGTTGAGGAACATGCTCGTAGCAAAAATTGGCTCCAATCGTGAGACGTCAATTAAGAACGCGATACGGTACCAGCTAAAATTGTCAAAGAAAAACAACAAGCAATTATAGATTTTTCATTGCGTTAAGTTTAATTTGCATCGCAGATTGAAAAAATAGCACCACATTGCTGTTGACGTCAGCTAGATATGACATCAATATTGCTATTTTTGATCTGTCTCTTGTAATAATTAGAGTGATTACAATTTTGTAATTTTAATAATAAAAACATATTGTATTATAAATAGGTGTTTGTTTCAGTTGGGGTTTTCCCAGAGCTCGTTAATGATAAGGAAAATAATGAAATAATATTTAACTTCGCCGATAGGTAGGGTTCACAAGTTATCAAATTGTAGAGCGGGTAACCAATGTTATACCTATCGTGGAAAACCCATATATACCGAACGATTTGACAATATATTAGCTCTACTACATTGTGGTCATTAATTGAATTGTCGGCGCCCAGCTGGACGTTCGTAGTCATAAGTATTGTGATTAAATAATTTATGCAAATATATTTTCTTCGTCTAATACAAAGTTTCACATTTGGAAGTCATTAAAGACTCGATTTTTAAGGTAGGTTAATTTTTTTTTATTTATTGCTATTGACGTATCTACGCAACAGGTGTTTAGGCTTGTTTAATCAGATGGAATTTTAACCGATTATTTTATTTTATTTTTTTTTTCAGATGGATGCAAGCCGAATTCAGTGTTATTACCTAATTAAATTTTTGGCAAATCAGAACAAAGGGCTTAGTGAAGTCGTTTGCATCCCAGCCTCCTGGATTAAATGGGAAGATAAGGAATGTACAAAAGTCTTGACGGCGTATCCCGTTGAACCATCAGAAATCACTAGAGAACGGGTCAGAAACTACGAAGATCCTAGAAATGACTGGAACACGTACTTGGCGCAGGTCAGATACACCACAGGTTAGTTTTATGACATGGTTTTTTTTATCACTACCCTGCTGAATCCATATTACTGCATCATCATTTCAGTTATCATGGGCATGGATCGCATCTTGAACGTGGTTGAACGAAAGTTTAGTCTAGAGTTGTTTCAATACCTAAGAACGGAAGTTTAGGTCTTAGTTCTGCTTGACTGACAATTACATTCTTGTTCCAGACTTCTACGACAGTGTGATTCATTGTGTCAACGAAGGCGAGCAAATGGCAGAAGAATCTAGCGACTCTAGGGTGATTGTCACAGAAGCAGAAAGTTCTCATTGCTCTTATTCGACGGAATTCCAAAAATTTCTTTCTAATAGAACGGATGAATCTCTGAGGCAACAATCTGAGTCACCGAGAAGTGCAATTGAACTAGATAGTGACGATGACGTTCCTTTGGATTTATCTATGAGCTCTCCAGAAAGTCGTTGCATCAACGAACGCGAGCATAGTATGGAGGAACTTTACTACCCTGAAGTGATCATCACAGAAAGTGAAAGTCCAGATTGTGCCTCATCGTCCAATGCGTCGGAACACCCCAAAATAAACGTGAGCAACAACTTTTTATCAGGCTTCCACAGATGGTTTCTTGATCTTCCGAATCTTGCTGGTCCAAGTTTATCGATGATAAGTAGAGAGGATGAAGTTTCAAAGTTCCGATATAAAGCATTCGGAACTGTTATTGACCAAGACAGCAAAGATGGTGACGACGATGGCGTTTCTCGTGATTGGTGTATAAGTTCTTCAGGAACGGACCAACTATCGGGAACCTCACACATACTAGAGGATTTGCTTACCAACGGCAAACGTCTTGACACCAAATGGACATTGAAGCATCGTGAACCTGCACCAGGACTCATCGAGCTTTGGCCCAATACTGGTGCATACATTACGGATGCAGAACTCAACCACTGTCTGAGACATTCGAAGAAGTGTACCCAGTTGGCAAGACTCCTGACCATGCATGTTTTCTCACAGTCTGCCTTGAGAAAATGCAAGTACGTTAATAACGTAAATCGTAAAAAAGATCTTCGGTTAGATATTGGTGCAACCAACGCCATAGTCAATTTTGTCCTGAAGTATGGGGATATCCACAATTGGCGCCGCTCGAGTAGTCGGTCCGTTAAAAGCGCCATGCGGTATCAGCTGATTTTGGCCAAAAAAGAGATCTGAACAGCATTATGTTTTTGACTTTACGACGCATTTATTTTTAGAATGTAAGGATAATTTTAAGTAAATAAGCGTAAGATTAATTTACAATCATTTTGTTTGCCATGATCTTACTATTCCTTTTTTTATCATTGTTAATAACCTTAATATAAGTTTTTGTGTCATTTATTAGCATATAATAAAAACTCTGAAGTGTAATTATCAAAGCAGTTTTTATTTTCAACACTATTCCTGTAGGCTGATAAGTAAGAGCGAAAAAATTGGGCTAGAATAGAGTTTACGTCACCGCACCAAACTACAATTCGGTCCTGTAACACATATGAATACAATAGCCATGCTTATTATGAACCTCAAAGGAAAATTGACTCATAACCGCACAATATCTTGTGTGTTGGAGCAATGTATGACTCACATACAGATAATTTTCATCTAGTGAAAACTGAGATTGTACGCCTGTCTTATACTAAACAAATGTTTTTAATAGCGGCTTATCAGCCAATATTCTTGCTTACCACGAAATATCGAGAATTATTTATATTTGATGTTACATTTCACGAAGCTCTACCTATCTCTTTCTTGCACATACAGATACCTGCATTGTGTCAATTCGTTGAACGACTTTTTTTATCAGTGAGTCTTTGACGATTTATCTCGTCGGTCGTCTATTATAACATGGGTTTTATTTAAGTTTTTAAGTGTAACAATTGATAACATGCGTGAAAAGTGTTAAGTGATATAACGTGAAGTACGGAATGATTCATCTATTCATTGCTCAAAATTAATTTCATTATTATCCCCATTAATTCTTTTGTTTTGTGGCCTTATATGGGTAGACAACTAATATGATACATGTTCTGTTTTGATATTAGAAATTAAACCACACTATTGCGTCATACTATTACGGTTATTCCGAATTGTTATTCGAAGATAAGAAATGTAGGTTTTTCATTACAACGTGGTGGCTTTCATTGTTTTACCAAATTTTGAGATTTATAAGTACGCTTGCGTGCCAGAGTCATAGCTGAGATGGCATGACAAGCAAAGTTCAAAAGCAGTTGTTGCTCATCCAGAAGGAAATCTGGCAAATATAAAAAGACTCGTTAGAAAAATCAAGAGTGATGCAAAAAGCTGGAAGACGTACATGGCTTTCGTTCCATATTTCTCACGTAAGTACTTTACAAAAATTTTTACTCTTAATCCAACTGTATTGCCATTTCCTAAGTAGACGTTAGGGTCACGACCGGGTAACAGAGACACATAATGTTGATAACTCGTCTCGGAGTTTGCAGCAGGATGACGTCATTACGAGTTTGTATTAACTCAGTGCTTATAGAGGTAGGTTGCGGTTGTTCTAACGTTCCGCAACAGTGAGATAAGATACTTTTTTGCTTACAGATTACTTCGATGATGCGACGAATTACATCTGGCTTCAGAAAATACCTGCGGTTCCCATATCCGTTATGAGAGAATCACCAAACCGAAGTGAGTGTTCAGACTTCTTAAGTTTACGTCTCATACTTCCTAAAACCTTTTATTAATCATGGACTATCAATTTCAGCAAGTTCTCCAGAAGATCTATCAAATCCGATGCTGAATAGGTCTCAGCTGACTTCAGACAATGACAGCCTGTTTATAAACAACAAAGCTCAGAAACGAGCTTCACCTGTGGATCTTAGAGAAGCTCCTACTAAACTGATCCGAATTGAAGAAGCAGAAGCAGCTAGACACTCTGCATCAAACGAACGATTTTCGGTGCATGACGATCTTTTAAATAAATGTTTGCAAGCATCAACGACTTTGGAAGGACTCTCTGCGGAAGTTACCGAAGATACTGACTTGAAAACGCTCATTGGCTACCATGATGTTCGAGGCTCTTTGCAGGAATCCAATCATCACAACGCAATCACAGCAGAGCATGACTTCTTCCGTATGAAGTTTAATCTTCTGTTTAGTAACATGATAGAACGCTTCCAGAGATTTGCTTCAGAGGTAGAACAGTACAGAGAGATTAATAGAGAATGGATCTGTCTCACTGCATCTGGGTTGAACGAAGCACCAAAGATTGATGGCTTGACTGCAAAGATAAGAAATAAAGTCTTGTCTACTAAAGTTGATAGTGATGATATCAGTAAAGCGCACAAACGGAAAGTTGCAAAGTTTACTCTACCTCCAGACTATGATCCAAATGACTCACAGTGGACCTTGAGGTACCGCAATTCAGGACCAGGACTGACGGAACTCCTACCTTCGAGTGGTCTCTACGTCAACACCGCAAGACTCGATCAGTGTCATATACTTGCTAAGGATTGCAAGTCGTTAGCACGGTCCTTGATGATGGAAGTTTTCTCAGACAGTGCTCTAAAGGTGTGCTCGTTTACTGGTGCAAAAGCCAATTGTTTTGACTGCATTGAGACAGGCATTAGACCCGGATTAGACAAAGGTGCGAGGGCCATTTTAATAAGATACATAGAGATCTATGGACGCGAGAAGAGGTGGTCTACGGAAGAACCCAAGTCTATTGTCAAAACTATGCGGTACAAGCTGTATAGTTATAGGCTTAAAAATAGAAATAATGTTTAAGTTACATTCTGTGGACAACTTAAGCTATCTTGAGTCTACCGTAGTTATTGCTAGTGACGTAATAAATCGTTAATGGGCCACGCGCATTAAATGATTCTCGCAAATATCGCGGATAATTCCAGATAAAATTAAGATAAACGTAGCTTAGAAACAGAAGACTCAGAAGCTTTTATGAGTTGTAATTGCCATTTTTTATGTGTAGTAGGTTAAGTAAAGTTAGAACATGTATATCGAGTTGTCGGTAACCGAAGTCATATGGTATACGTCATGCACCACAAGTTTAAATAACATTAAGTGCCCTATGCCGCAAATGCAGTTAATTACTCTGTTAGATATAAGCTCATTGTATCCTTATGCATGATGGATATCATTTGAAATAATAACATATGAAGATTCTACTTACAAAGCTCAATTAATTAATTTTGTTCTATACTTCTTTTAATGTTATATCAAATTAGGAACGCTAGATAAGCGCATAAGTTTGAATATATATTGTTTACGAAAGTAAAAGGACTATTTATTAATTAGTGAGTAACCAAAGCGATTTACGTGTCTTAATTGGATGATATATATGTGATTCACTAAGTTCGATACGAACAATACTGAGGAAGAGTATTGGTAGGTAGGTTTGTGTAATCATAATCATGTTTATATTGCGTACTGTATTGTTATTATGTGTTTCTAAATTGATTATTAATTTTTAAATCCAAAGCTATTTCAATTATGAATAAAACTACTGATCAGTGCTTAAAGCTATGACGTCATCGATAGTATTGGCTTACAGCGACATCTATAGGACACAAGCTGAATCTTTTTTGCTTGGAGAGCAGTCGCAATTTTTCTAAGTCCTTAATTTTCTTGTTCGCAAGTCTTCCTTGATACTATTTTGAAATTCGAATTTGAGCTGGTAAATCCTATGCTCTTTGTCTGAAACAATTTTTATAAGACTAATCATTGCTGCAATGGGTTGAAAAAATAGTGGTGAAATTAAAAAAAGAATAAAATTCGTACCATTAACACTATTAAATTCATTATTTTTTATTGTAAAACCTAAAAATATTTCTACAAGCTTCGTCTAAAATTATTTTTTATATGCCCAGCCATTACTGCAAGGGGCGGAAAATAACAAGGGTTGAAAACAAAACAAAACAAAAAATCATTACTCTCTTAGTAGGCACACTATCAAATCGGTACAAATTGTTTGAAAATAATAATTTTTATCTAAAACATTTGTATTAAAATTATTGCAAGGAGTAAAACAAACTTGGGGTTGGAGTAAGAAAATAAATAATATTTTTCAACCATGTACACTACAAATCCATTCCTATTTTTTTTAATTTCTAAATATTGTCTAAAACTATTATTAAAATATTTTTTTATCTGACCAAGTATTACTGCAAGTAACACGGTTTTTTTGACATGTTTTGAGATTAAACACGATTGTCAAACACAATTGAAACAGTTTACGAAATTGTGTATTCACAAATAGCAAAAGTGACGTAACAGAGAGAACAGAAATGCTACACACATGAAAAGATACTCCCGGGCGAATGACCCTACTGGGTTGTGGTTGTGATCAACTGAAGCTATTTCAGACACCCGATGCCTGACCTGGCCTGGGCGGGGCGGTGGGGGTGAGAAATGTCGCGACTTTCCAAGGTCGGGTAGGGATTTCCCTCCATGGTTTCCACAGGGCCACGGCAGAGTTGCCAGACGTACAATCTAGAAGGTATTTGTACCTACCAAAATTCAGTGGTATGTACCTACCAGTTACCACCGTACCATCGCAAGTTAGAATGTACGCGAATAATATCATTTTTATTAGCTTATATATTATATATCTTCCAATATGAATTATTCCGTTAAACTGCCCTCGACTTTTTTTGTTCTAACACTACGATATTGAAGTAAATATATGTAGTATAAATTACTCTGCCAGTTCAGCGCCCCTCCAAATGCGGCGCCCGGGGCACAAGCCCCGTCTGCCCCCCCCCCTAGTTTCGTCCCTGAGGCCAAGATGGCGCCTCATCGCCATGCGCGGCCCGCGCGCGCTAATGGAGCGGCCGGAAGTGACGCAGGGAGGCCGTACGCGGCGCGGAAGTGGCGACGCAGGCCGCATGCCAACTCGGGTCACGTGGAGACGGCCATTAGCAGCGAGGCTACAGCTCGACCAGCCGCGAGCCTCAGGACTCCATCTGGCATACACCTGCCTCACACTGTCCACTGGGTCCCACTCAGACCTGGCGCGTGGCCTTTTGGTAGCTGCCATCCCAGGATCACTAGTCCAGATCAACCCGAGCCTGACTCTGTTCACTGAGACTCACTCAGTGACCTGGCGCGTGGCCTGTTGGTAGCTGCCATCCCAGGATCACTATTCCAGATCAACACGGGCCTGTTATAACTTCCCCATAAAAAAAAAACCTCATCAAACTCATGAAATTCGAAACTGCACAAAGTCCTTAGAAAGAGGCAATTTTTCCTTTGAAGTTTCTTTAGAATCATGCTACTTTCTTTAGAAAGCGGTAACATTTTTCTCAAAAGGCCCATCTGAGTAATGACTACCTTCGATCTTGATGTTTTACTCTGCTTCCAGCTTGGGCACCACATTGAACTCGAAAAATTAACAAAATTATTATGATGAATAAAATAAAATTACAATACAAGCAGCACATATGTCATAAATTTTTATTTGTTCGAAATAGACAGATGAAAAAAGATAAACCAAAAAAACTTCGGAAAATATAAAAATTAACAAAGTGCACTTACATTATGGACTTCGAAGGTTTTATTCCTGACGGCTGCACTTATAAAAATAGGCGACATGTTTTTTCTGCACCGTGTCAACAGCACACTAATAGTCCACCACCTTAACCCAGGCATATATTCACTTTCCTTCCCTTCCATTGTAATTTCCCGGCAGCCACATTTTCTTTCCTCATGCTAGAGGAGTTTGCGAGCGTCGGTGTTCATTGTGCTTCACAAGCTCTCTGCTAGAGCTCACTGGTGTCAATCAACAGATCATCTGACACTCTACCGGCCATCTTGCCTGTCATAGGGAACATTTTTAAAAATAAACAAAAAAGTATAAATATACACTTTAATCTATACTAATATTATAAAGCTGAAGAGTTTGTTTGTTTGAACGCGCTAATCTCAGGAACCACTTGTCCGATTTGAAAAATTCTTTCAGTGTTGGATAGTACATTTATCGAGGAAGGCTATAGGCTATATTATATTATCAATAACATTAGGGATCCTTACTAAAAGTCCAATTTAGAATCAAATGCGTTGGAGGGGGTTAGATACAACATGCAGTACACGTACGAAGTGTGTGTTGACGATGCCGCAGGCGCTAGAAGTTAATGACTATTTCATTGTTAGTGCAGTCCTCATCACCGTTGACATTTTGCGGGTACTTTAAATATCAAAAATTGCCCTTTTTTTCAAGTATATATATTTTACAGACTTGAAACTTCACAGTAATGTACCTTATGTTACGCAGGATGACATTTTCCGAAAATTAGATCCCATGGGTGGTTAAAACCAGGCAACAGTGGGTACTTTGTCTGCATGAGAACAGGTTTTTGCATTGTTCATGCCTTCTGCGTCTCAATGGTAACGGGCATCGCGCGGCAGTGGCGTACCCACAAGGAGGGGCATGTATAATGAGCGGCGCAAGAGTGATCTGCCTGTAGACTGCCGTAGCGAAGTACGGGTACATCAGTTGTACGTTGCGTGCACGAGTCGGGAAACCATCGGTGCTATTCATTTTCTCTCCGGTACATTATACAGCATTGTAATACATTTTCACTGATTTTTTTAATTTACCATTACTGTAAATGGGAGATGTGGCTTAATTTTTTTCCATTAGTATAGCCGTGCGAAGCCGGGTCGGGCAGATAGTAAATAATACTTATTCTGCTTCTTGGTTTCTTACCAGCAGCTGCCAACTTTAATAATTTCGGTAAAACATAAAAATCTAACCAGAATATCGTTCTATTTCTTTTAGAGTAAAAATAATCGAACTTAAAAAAAACATAAAATATTTAACTAAATATCCCTACACTTGATGAAAATCGATTGTTACCATAAAAAGCTGAGGTCCTGGTTTCATCTCTAGGTGAAATCTCAACTGAAAAATTGTAACTGGACCCTTACACTACCACATTAAGCCACATCGCCAAGTATACTGCTCAAACTCACTACCACATCAAGCCACTTCACCAAGTATACTGCTCAAACTCACTACCACATCAAGCCACATCGCCAAGTATACTGCTCAAACTCACTACCACATCAAGCCACATCGCCAAGTATACTGCTCAAACTCACTACCACATCAAGCCACTTCACCGATAATACTACTCAACCTCACTAACACATCACGCCATCAATCCATTCCTTTTTATTGTAAAACCTAAAAACATTATTTACAACTTTCGTCTGAAATTAATTTTTCTATGACCAACCATAACTGCAAAGGGTGGGAAAGGACAGGGGTAAAAGGAAAAAAAAAATCACAACTCCCTTAACTCCCACACTATTAAATCCGCTCTAATTGTTTGTAAAACGTATAAATTTTATCTACGACTTTCTGCTGTAATTTTCTATACGACAAACCATAATTGCAAGGGGTGGAAAAAAAATGGGCTTGAACTCCGAACAAATTTATAACTCCCTTAGTAAAGACACAATTGAATACGTTCAGATTGTTTGTAAATCATATAATTTTTATCTAAAACTTTTGTCTGTAAAATTTTTTTGATAATACAGACAATTTTTGTAAGGGTTTGAAAAAACCTGAGGCTGGAATGATAAAATAAATAAGATTTCCCTACCCGGTACACAATTGAATACATTCTTTAACTGTCTAAATTGTTTAATTGTCTAAATATTGACTAAAACTATTGTTAAAATAATTTTTTTTACCCATTAATTACTGAAAGGAGTGGAAATAAGGTTTGGAAGTAAAAAAATATATATTCATTACTTTTTTAAAATAGATATATATCCGTTATAATTTACTGTATGAATCTTCAACTTCATATAAAACTTTGGCCAAAACAATTTTTTAACGAAACGAATTACTACCGTAAAAACATGGGTTGAAATAAAAAAAATAAAAACATTTCTTAGCATCAAAATCGTTTGAAATTATTTTAAACCATTTAATATCTTGAACCTTGGTGCAAAGCAAATTTTTATACGGCCACGTTTTAGTGCAAGGAATGAAAAATAGTGTTTAAAGGCTAACAAAATTAAATAATTACCTTAGTTGGCATATCTTATGAAATTCGTTCTAAGCTATTAAATGCTGCTTTGTAAACTATTCAATGCTGGATACCTTGAGTTAAAATTAGTCGCAATATTTTCGCTGCATGGAAAATGAGCATATATTTAATTGAATATTTTGTAATATTTTAGACCTAAAATATTTTATGTACATTCAGTTCTTAAAATGTTCCAGAAGTTTATACAAGTTTCCAAAATATTTCCAGAATAAAAGGTACTTCGAAATATACCTACGTCTGTACGCTGTGCCGAAAGGGATTTTTTTTTAGCCACGAAGATATAAATTGTTATAAAAAACCAAACACTTTTTTTACCTTAATTTACCCTAATTATAATTCTTAAAGGTAAACAAAACCCACCATGTTACTCTTTGTGTGTGTTATTCGTCCTAAATTCCTTATCTTCCGCTTGATCGACTTCGGAGGTATGATTTGTCACAAAAAACACTCAATCCTCTTGATTCCTAGTTGGTTTCATTACTTATAATAACATTTTTAGCTAGGATATTTTTTTTTCAAACAAACTTCTTCCATTTTACTCGTAGGTGGACTAATTTATAAACAATAATCAGATAGCCACCATGTGACTCGTTAAATATTATATTATTCGTGCTAAATCTCTTCGTTCTGCTTGATTAGCTTCAGATATATGTTATCTTAATTTTAAACCAAAACTACGCTATTTTTATCGCTACAGGTAATATTTTTTTTTCTTTAAAAATTTATGTCTGATAGGTTCAAAACTTTAGGCTGGACTTTAATGCCGTTTGAACTATGAAACCCCTCAGGTGTTGAATTATGAAAAATTCTTCGTTTCTTCATGTCTAAATTACACAAGTAATTTCCCTCCCAAAATTTCATGTTTTATGGCCAATGGTTAACGTAGTGCATTTATAGTTTTACTAATTAAGTTTATCAGTATATATATGTTTATATTGTTAAAACCTTTATTATATTTATTTTATAATACCTTTGTCAATGATAGTTAATACACACAACTTCATTCGTAATTTAAGGGGATTGGTGCACCAGCATCGTATTAAAAAAACAATATATTTGTTAATGATTCAGCTGCTAGAGAAAATTTGAACCATTCTGGTGTAAAAAATTTTTTTAATATTTTTATTTTAATTTAGTTATTGCTGATTTTCGGGAATTTTTTAAATTCAAGCTTTATTAAAAAACTATAAAGAATTCAGTGGTAAAACTTTCGCAGATAAATTTTCAGACACGGGAGATATGACTGTTACCATTATTTTATCTGTAATCATTATTATTTTAATGTATTTACAATTTGAATTTTAATAACTGAGCTGCTACGAAATTGCGTGATATTCATTTGCGAATTTAATAACATTCGCGTTTTCATTTTTAATTCAAACGCCAACATATCTGTCGGCTGAATGATTGACTTTATTTTAGTCTTTAGTTTATTGCAGTCGGACCTAAAGTAAAAACGTAGCTGTAGAAGTTTGAGCAGCGTGCAAGCTCGGATACGAGAAATTATGGAGCGCGCTGGACAGTAGTGACACCTTGCGACTGTTTCCCCAACTTTTTGCAGCCAGCCCACCCTGCCACAGCTGTCTGCTGTTTACGAAGGGGAGATGGGATTTCGCGCGAAACTGATATGAAGGCCAACGTACTCATTTTCAGTAGATAAGAGAACGTGCTTGGTCTAGCTCGGCGTATAATTGAATGGTTATTCTCTGTTATTATTTAGCACAGTGATTTAGCCAGATGTTTTTTTGTTGTAAGCGTGAGATTTATTCAGGAATAAAATGCCGAAGAAACTCCACCAAGCAGAGTACACAAAAGAACAAAACTATCGAAAGCCATTAGAGCGCTTAGAAAAAAGAATAAAGAAAGATAAGAGATTATTTTATTATAGTTTTTTTTTACCATACATTTATTTTTCAGAGTTGCGTATGTACAACGCGATGGACGCGATGCGACAACAAAAAGATGTGTAAAATTGTAAACATGATTTTTTTTTTCCAGCAATGCGTGAACCGTTCATAAACTATATTCAACATGTATCCGTATAATTACGTTTGAATTTTTTTATGACAGGCATCAATGTTAACAAGTTTATTAAGCCACAATAGACTTTTTTCAGAAAAATAAGTGTAGCAGTAAACACTCAACATAGTCTCACACAAAATCAGTTTACATGAATGCAGTTTTAAGAAGTAAGCTACGTAAATAATAGTTAAACATTATTTAATATCTGCTGGTAACGTTTCCAAAGTATCAGCTTCGCCTTCATTCACAAACAATTTTCGTGAGCTTATTAATTTATTTTGCTGGCGTTTCGTTGGTGACTGTTAGGACTGCAAAATTAGTAAACATTTTTCACCCTATCCTGAGTTAAATCTAAGTGTGCGCGGTTAGATGAGGACCTGTGTCTCATGCTTACGCCTTTACACTCTACTCATGCGGGGTATTAACCATGCGCGTAAGGGCGCGTTGCCAATGACTTGTACGATAGTCTCAACAATCCCCTACGGACTCGAAAAATGTCACCTGCTCATTGGCTACTTGACTTGTGACAACTGTTTGTTGTAATGCCTGTGATTCATCGTTGATTTTGTTGAGGAGTTTTCAGTGATTCAGAGCCTCCCATTTAACTGTGGCCGAATTGAAGAAGCAGTACAAATGTTACATGCTTGAATCCATAGCGAATGGAAACCACAAATATTTACTGATGTAGTGGTTAGTAAAAAAAAATATATATTATTCGTTTCGCGTCCATCGCTTCGCGCCATGTTGGCTCCTATATTATATGGATTTACAAAATATAACGATTCATTTACGACACTTAAGATAAGGTGTGTAGGATTTTAAGAATTCACTTGAATTAATATTTAAGAACATATTTCAGGATAACTTGTGAAGACGCTCGTACAGACGGCACCGGTTGTGATGACTCATTGTTACCAGAGCAGGGGCCACGCATGTGAAACCTCAACACAACTCGAAAATCAGTAAGTGTTACATTGAAATGTGTCCGCTACAAATGTTCAGGAATTATAATTTTGAAATCGAGTAGAAATATTCCTGCAATTAGCATTAGGTATATTTTAATAGACATTGAAAGCGAATCATTAAGTAGCTTCAAAATCCAAATACCAGAATACAGATAGTCTGTAACAATACAGACCTCTCCGACTAGATATGGTCTAGATTGTTAATACTAACACATTTGAAAAAAAACTGACTAGTTACTGAATATGTTGAAATTATGGTAAACCTGTTACTTTAGATGATTGGTGATGTAATAATGTCTCTTGGAAACTACATAAAATTTTAACTGCTTTTATTTCGCAAATCACCATGGCGGCCATTTTACGATCACGATTTAGTTCTTAAATTTTAAATTAGTTTATTTGTTGAGAGCCTGGTACAATGTGTCTGACCACTAAAGCGATCCGAGCCGCGTAGTGTATACTATTGCGAGGTTGCCGAAGTAGGCTCGGGTCGGGACGAATTTCGCTGTGAAAAAACAAAGGTTTTTAATACATGGAAAATTATCCCAAAGCCGAAAATTTGTACAGTAGTAGAATGAACATTTCTTAGTAACACGTCAAAAGTTAAAGTACTGCCGCAAACCTTGTGCGTCACACCAAAAACGAGCAGTTAAGTCCAAAATGACATTTTTTTGCAACGATCCACAATAATGAATATTGCAAATGCAGTTTATGGATTAGACCGTCAGTATGGAACCCAAAATAATCTAGAAACATTGCCCTATCTGAGGATAGTGATAAAAAGCACAAAGTTTAAACATGTTTCTATAAAATAGACCATTTAAATCATTAAAGTTAACGAATTCACTTTCATTCAATTTTAAGGAAATATAAATACATCTTACATAAACTTAAAGATCCCAACGTGGAAATCGCTTAAAGTAAACGTTGTTGCATATTTATTCATCTTTAAATTGGTATATTTTTTAAGTGTCTCATACAATTAGTCTGACCACTAAAGCGATCCGAGCCGCGTAGTGTATACTACTGCGAGATAGCCGAAGTAGGCTCGGGTTGGGACGAATTTCGCTGTTAGGAAACAAAAAATTTTAATACATGGAAAATTATCCCAAAGCAAAAATTTTGTACATTAGTAGAATGAACATTTCTTAGTAACACGTCAAAAGTTTACTGATGAAACCTTGTGATCACACCAATAATGAGCAGTTGAGTCCTTAATGATAATTTCTACAATGATCCACAAAAATGTTTCGTAAATTTAATAACTTTAATACTTTTTTAAGTCGGTTCTCATTATGGCACCAAAGTAATATAAAAGAATGTCCTACATGGTAATTGTGATAAACACCTCAAAGTTTAAACGTCCTATTATTAAATTGGTAATTTTAATCATAAAAAGTAAGAAAAAAATATTTTTTTTATAGAAATTTGACTACATGTTACACAAATATGTTGTGCGTAGCGTCAAAATCACTTCATAAATATTGTCTGGTTTTTTTTTTTTTTTTTTAGTTTTTTTAGTTTTTTTAGTTTTAAATGTGTATATTTTGAGTGTCTGGTACAATAGTCTGACCACTGATGTATTTCAAGCTGCGTAGTGTGTTTGCAGCAGTGTTAAAGTCGCTTGTGCTGGGACGTTTTTTGCTCCAGAAAACTAAGGTTTTTAATGTATGGTAATTCCAGACTGAATTTTACTCTGAAAGAATAAACGTTTCCTAACTACAAGTGATTTTTTCTGCAAACGTAGATAAAAATCTTCCAGGATGCGATTTGCTTAGGTAAAAATGTTAGTATGATGGACTCTTTAATTTCTAAATTATAAATAAATCACAACAATAGAACTTCCTAGAAAGTTGTGATAAACTGACGATATTGCGCGAGTAGCAGACCCGTACGTGACTACAGAGAAAGGCTATTTTCCTTGACCGTTAGGATTTATGGGACGAACACCCTCTCACAGCTAGAGTCATAAAATACGGTCAAACTCTTGCAAAAACATCCACCACCACTCTTTGCCACTAGCAATTCAACGAAGTCAGCTAGGTGCAGCACTCCAATAAATTAACTTAGAAAAAAATACTAAATATGTAATTCTATCAATACATTTTACAACACAACTTATGTTTTATTTATTTTCTGGGAAAAATAATATTATCATACGAATTATGTTATAAAAGTGACAAAACTCACATTTACGGTGTATCGTTTTCTTCAATTGTTATGTAGTAAACTAATTTTATACAATTAAATATATATATATATTTTATAATATAGGCTACATTAAAATTTTGCGTAGTTCTGATCGAAAATAATATAATGTATTAGAAATAAAAAAATAATTATATTTTTTGGTATTAAAATAATTTTTAATAATTAAATTTTTATAACAAAATACGAACACACATATATAAAACCAGAGGTCCTCTAAAATTTTGATTTACAAGTTCCAAGCAGAAATTGTTTATTGTTAATTTTAATGTATC